>NW_027187289.1:3060745-3062184 GCF_028583685.1 Petaurus breviceps papuanus
TCGAACATAAAATATAAATTGCTCAGTTCATATTTTTTTCATAATAAATTTTATTGATGCCCTTTGTTTTTATATCACAGTTATTTCCAGATATAATCCCTCTGATAATGATGGGGTGCTCGGGATCTATGTCTGTAATATCAGTTTGTAAAATCAATTTGTAAAACCAGTCTGTAAAATCACACATTCCCCCCACGCTCCCAAGCCTCAGAGCATTAACTCTGCCCCTTCCCCCTGCCAGAACTCTGCCCAGCAACAACTCATGAACTGTTTATTTCTGCTTGGAACAATAACAAGCTACACCTATGAATCCTTCACTAAACCATCTATAAACATTTTAGCTTAGGCAAATGTTATCTCCCCCTAGTATAATGGTCAGCTGCACCTATGAATCCTTCAATGCACTATCTATTGCTTAACTCATTAGCCAATTATACACATCCATCTTGTCAAACATGACACTGATGAGTGGCAGACTAGGCACTTCTCAGTCAGTCTTGACTGCTAGCTGACTTAGTGACATTTCAAGCCTAAAACTACACTGCCAGGTAGCCCCCTCTTGGGCTATTTCCTAGTGAATTATGGGCAATACGCTGGTGCAGTTGATATTAAAAGTCCATGTCCCTTTAAGCACCGACCACTCCTTAACTCCTCCCTAATCCCACCCTTACTCACCTAGTTAGCATAATTGACACTTGATTTACTGTTGTGACTCCTTAAAACCTGTACCTATGACTTCTTTAAGTTTGCAGGTTCCCTAAGAACTCTTGCCTGCTGTAAAGTGTAACAACAAACTTTTACAATCTTGACTTCAAAGTTTGCTTGGGCCTAGTGAATTCCTTCCAGACTCAGGGACTCTGGTCATCAATTAGAGGCCCCTGTATAACCTATTGCCATTCCCCCCATCAATACCAATCAGCAGTTCCATTGGAACAGAAGAACAAGTAAGCAAAACAAAATGACCCAACAAGTCCATCTGATTATGCATGTAAAACATTCTCTCACTTGTCTCCTGAAAGGAAGGAGGTATATTTCCTCATCTCCTCTCTCAGGCCAAGATTAGACATATTTCCTAAGTGTCCATCTTCACTTTAGTGATTTTTACATTTTATATTACTATTATCATCAAGTGTATTGCTCTCTCATTTCTGCTCCACTTTCCATAAACTCAAATCTCTGAATTCCTCATATTAATTTCTTATGGTAAGTTTTGTGCTAGGCCTAACTCAGGCCAGTCCCCTGGTAGTTTAGGTTCAGTACTGAAACAAAATAAGACACCCATAGGTCATTCAACATTGACTTCCATTTGTTTTTGTTGCCACAAAAAGTCTAATAGCATTTAAATTCCTCCACCACCTGTCTCCCACCTACCTTTCCAGTTGTATTTTATATCACACACACACACACACACACACACACACACACACACACACACACAC
>NW_027187289.1:3062194-3215214 GCF_028583685.1 Petaurus breviceps papuanus
CACACACACACACACACACACACACACACACACACACACACACACACATCCCTCCCCTTCTCATTAGCTCTCCCCACATGTTCCATTACACTCAAACTAGCTTGCTGGCTGTTTCCTACATACAACACTCATCTCTCACCCCTGTCCTTTGCACAAGTGGTCCCTGTGGATCTATTCACTATGGAAGTACATTTGGGAATGGAGTACTTCCTACTCACCATCTTGTAGAATCCCTAGTTTCTTTTAAAACACAGCTGAGATGCTACCTCCTATACAAGACCTCCCCCCAAAACTGACTCTCCCTTCTTCTTGAAATTACTTTTTATTACTTTGTTTTGTATTCACTTACTTGTGGGAAAGTTGTATCTTTTCAGTAGAATTTTAAGTTCCTTGTGGTTAGAGATTGTATCATTTCTTGTCCCTGTATCCCTAGCATAACACAATTCTTTGAACATAGCATGTATTTGATAAAGGCTTGTTGAATTATTTAACCCACCCCAGGGGATACAAAGGAAAGGTTTTTGCCTTCTAGGAGTTTGTAATCTAGTTGACATTATTTACATATATTTATCTTTCTCTTTTCTGTGTTTCTCAATGTTGATTTCTGCTTATGTGTCTTTGGGAGTCTGCCTTATGATTTAATTGAAAAATGCAAAGGTCTATTGTAATGTTTGTGCCACTGTCTACCAGGTCTGGATAAAATTTAAGAGTTTTTACTTGCAAATGTATGTTAAATAATGTGCAAATCAGTGCTTGGATTTTTGTGATAGGAATTCTAGGAACTTTTATGTTAAGATTATGTAGCAAATAAACATCATCTTTGAAAAGAGAGGATTAAGGGGCAGCTAGGTGGCACAGAGAGTAAAGCTCCAGCCCCCCGAATCAGGAGGGCCTCAGTTCCGTTCTGGCCTCAGACACTTAACACCCACACAAAAAAACTAGCCAGGTAACCTTGGGCAAGTTACTTAACCCCAATTGCCCTCCCAAAAAAAAAAAAAAAAACCCAACAGCAAAAAAAGAAAAGAGAGGGGAGGATTAAAAGATCTAGATTATAGAAATTGTTGAAATGTGCATACTCTAAAAAGAATGCTATAGAGAACACAAGAGCAAGAAATGTGTTAGTAGCACCTTTGTACCTGTTTTGAGAATTGTGTGGCCTAATTGAGGCATCATTGTCACAGTTGACAGATGCTGGTTTCCTTCACAAATGAAGAACATTGGCTCCCTTTCTTATAGATGCAAAAAAGGGTATATTGTTCCTATATTTTGTAATGTTCACCTAGAACCAGTTTAAACCAGTAATTCATTTTTATATGATAAGTGTTTTGTTTATATTATACTGTCATTTTTTTTGAAGTTCTCAAGGTGTTCTCCTAGTACTATTAAGCAAAGAATAATGTTCTGAAAACAAGGAAGGAAGATTAAGTAAAGTTTTGAGCAAGAAAGCTAGTTAACCTCATTTGGACTTTAGGTAACTCCAATGTACAATAAGGTGATTGGAACAGATAATCTTTGAGGTCCCTTCCATCCAGTTCTATGCATCTGTGTGATTTTTTGATTGATAGAGTACACAATTTCTCCAGTAATAATGGAATTTAAACTCAACTTTCCCAATTCCTGAGCCCTTTGTTGAACATGAATACATAAGCATTTGTGTGGATAGAAAAGAAAATAATATATTTTAAAATACTCTTATCAGACAGAGCTATTCTTAAGGAATGGAAAATAAAGCTTATTCACCTGAATCCTGTGCTCTGCACACAGCCCACCTCACATCCCTATCTGTTGTTAACTCTTAGATTCCTGAGAGTGAAAGGAATCCCCAAAGTATTTTGTTAGAGACTATGCACACACACACACACACACACACACACACACACATATGCAAAGGAGGGTTGGTCAGGAGAGGTCCCTGATCAATTTGTTGAGTTTACTGGAAGTGAGTCTTTTTTCTGACAGTTGGATTGCCCATTCTTCTCCAAATGGGATACGGGCATGAATATTAGGGCTTTGTAAAGCGACAAAAATCAGCTGCTGACTCCTTCTCAGTGACTAGGGTTGCCCCAAGGTGAATTAATTGGTTTAGAACCACCTCTTGGTGCCTTTTAAGGACAAATTTTAGTGACTAGAGTTGCCACCAAGATTTGACTCATGCTCTTGGGAGGATGGACTCTTGTGAGAAGAGCCACCTCTTTGGTCTAGACTATAGAAGTGAACCAACACATTTTCTGCCTTTTCTCTCACACCCTTCTTCCCAAGTATAGCAAGTCTACCATTTGGAGGAAAGAGGATATCTCCATTAATAGATGTGTTGCAGCAGAAACACATAAAGCTACATCTGTTCACTTGTGAAACAGAAGAAGAGAGCTCTTATAAGTGTACTTTACCAGCCCCAATGATGGCAGCAACTGGAAAAGTATTGGTGAATGCTGGAGAAGCACAAAGATTCCTTTGCTCATCTGGCTCTGAAAAAGAGGCCATAGACAATGTAATTCCTGAACCCTTTTCTCCTTGTCAGAGGAAGCAGATTTCCCAGGTATTATCATCCTGGAGTCTAATCTTCTAGCCAAAGAAGAAAGGTTTCTTGGCAGTACTAGGCTTAAACACTGCCCAAGGGATTGCCCAAGATTAAACCCAAGCTCAAGAATTCAAAGATTAGGCCTTCTAGAGAGAGTAAGGTAGTAAAATTAGCATGCCTCTTATAAGAACAGAGTAGAGCTCCTAAACCCAGCAGTGGGAAGATCTATAAGAGCTTAGATAAGGGGGAGAAAAAACTTGTACTTTGCCCCCCTACAAATTCTTTATTAATTTGTGTATTTGCTTTTTTTTTTTTTTTTTTGAGAGGGGAAGGTAGGGAAATTGGGATTAAGTGACTTGCCCAAGGTCACATGGCTAGTTTTTTGTGTTAAGTGTCTGAGGCCACATTTGAACTCAGGTCCTCCTGGCTCCAGGACTCTATTCACTGAGCCACCTAGCCGCCCCTATATGTATTTGATTTTTAATATGAAAATGCTTATATCTTATTTTTTCTAATTAGATGTAAAACTCTTGTAACCTTTTTAAAAAAAATTTTGAGTTCCAAATTCTCTCCTTCCTTCTCTTAAGAAGGTAAGCAATTTGATATAGATTATACACATGAAGCCATGCAAAACATTTCCATACTAGCTATGTTGCAAAAGAAAAAAGATTTTAAAAAAAGAACAAGGAAAGTTAAGATTTAAAAAAAAAAGCATGCTTCAATCTGCATTCAAATTCCATCAGTTGTTTTGTTATTTTTTTTCTAGAGCTATAAAATAATTTTTTGGTAGTTTGATTGGTATGGCACTGAATAATTAACTGATTAGGAAGAAATGTCATTTTTATTATAGTGGCTTGGCCTGACCATGAGAAATTTGTATTTTTCCCATTTTTTTAGATCTGACTGTGAAAAGTGTTTTTCAGGACAGAGGAATTATCTGTAATATATAGGTGCTGTCTTCTTGGCAAACCCATGTTCAGTTCCCTTTCAAGGAGAGTTCAAATAACTAAGAAGAGTTGGAAGTATTCTACAACCCTGGTGGAAATGTGGGACCTATAACATAATTACATTACTATGTAATATATATTTATACTTTTTGTAATTATAGAATTAGAATTAAAACAGTACAGCTGGTCATTTGTCCTGTGTCCCAACACACCCCAAAGAGTGTGTGTCCTCTTTACAAAGGGAAGAGAATTGTGTGGATTGCTTTGACTTACTCTGAGTGTCCTCTGTTTCTGTCTATGAGCTTCTGTGAGTTCTCTGAACCTTCTACATTTTCTCTGGTGTGAAATAAGGTCTGTGCTCTACTTGATATGCATTTGTTACCTGAATGCTTCTATGAGACATAGGAATCCTATTACTTAAATTTATGGAAATCTAGACATGACCTAAACAGAAGCTATGTTTTTGAGATTTTACCAATCTAACCCCTGACTGATGGCATAATGAACCAAGGTCCCCAAAATCGGACCTAATCTTTGTTAATTCAAAATTTGGGAATCCTGAGCCATGGCATACATCTTTGAGGGCTCATCCAAGATTGTTTAATTTTCCAATAAAGTTTATGGGGCAGTTTTCCAATTAACTTCTAAGTACCACATTCCTTTGGAGAGAAATAAACATACCTCTTTATAAGTTCATTAAAATGATAGGTAGCTCCTGTGACCAACCACCTTTCACTTACATATATTGCTTACTTGTTAGGAAGGCACCAGTTTGAACAGAATACAGCAACATGTGGTGTTGAAAGACTGCTTATAGTTCAGGTAGGATTATAAATGGTTATTTTCCAGAACAGGCTAACTGACTCAGATGGTACTCAGATTAGAATTCTTGCAGAGTTGTCCTGCACTCCCATTTACTTGTCTCTGGAGATGTAGTCAGCTTTGGATCAACTTCACTGGGTTTCTGCAGAGATGATTGTTTATAGTCCTAGAGGCTGTGGAAAGAACTAGACCTAGCACAAGACAGCTGGTCATTTGTCCTGGATACAATCACCTGGGGTGGGGTGCTTCCTTTTTACAGTTAGAACACTGGATTTTCAGACTTTCCCTTTCCCATCACTTAGCAACTGCCTGCCTTACTTTAAAGTTTACTCCATCCTGTCCCAATCCTTGCTGTTTTCATCTAAGGACCTCTAGATTATTTTCTCTCTTCTGCATCAAGTTTGGTATCTAGCTCATAGTCTCCATCTCCACCTAAATTCCCTGGTCCCATGAACACCCTGGCCTCCTAGTTGGTCATCCATGACCTCTATTTCTAGTTTATGCAACAATACAAGGGAGTGTATTTTGTCTCCTCCCCATAGCACCCCACTCCCCAAACGAATTTAACATATGTTCCAGAATTTGTAAGTATAACTCTACTGGCAATATGCAACTGATTATTTCAAACTCTGAATCTGATCTATATATTGACACAGTACATCCTAGGCTTATAGAAGGTTTTTACTAGGACAACTGCAGTCAGTCAGCTGAGGAAACTCCTGGCCAATCAAAAGGGGATTGGAGGGACATATCCTGGAGGAATATACTCACTGGTCAAATGTAATATTTGAATGTTGCATGCAATAGAATATATGTTATCTTGCATTTATTTTGATTATTACTTATATGCATATATGTCTCCCTTCCATGAAATCTAAGCTCCTCAAAGACAAGGATTGTTTAATATTTGTTTTGGTGTCTCCAGCACCAAAAATAGTGTCTGACACATAGTAAATGCTGGATAAATGTTTTATGAACTAATAAGCCCTAGGATGCAAACCCAAAATTTACACTACCAAATACATTTCCTATCCTCATCAATCAAAGAGATTCAGGGGAGAAAAAAGGGGCTAGCTATATTAAAGAGAGCTAAGTCCTCCCTCCATATAAATATAATCCACAAGATCACCCCATTCCTGACATGTTTACTCATCCAATATACTCCTTGTTTTGGCGTTCTTAAAGAAAAGCAATTCCCATGCTGCTTCCAAGTTTATTACAAAGGTGCTAAAGACACTGTGAAAGTGAGACAACTGGTACAAATAGGTAGTTTCCATAATATGGTCATACATATTAGGTTCTGAACTAATTTTTCAGAAGGCATTCTAAGATCATCTAATAGTTTTGCATTGGTTTCGGTAGAACTTTAAAAAAATGGGTCACATTGTGTTCTCTTTCTATTAGACAAATGGTAAGAGAAAAAGGAATCTTGAGATAAGTGAGCAGGCTTCATAGTGCCAAGAATTATTCATAACGTTCTGTATTGCTGGGGTTTTTTAAGTACATAGTATTATCCTTCATTCAGCTTGCTATATGCAATTTAGCCACACAGAGCAGGTTTTGCTTGATCTAATTTTAGGTAATTACTTCCCCTCTCAAAGGATGCTTTCCCCCTCCTTTTCTAATGTTTCCTAGCTTGTTACACAGTTACATTCCATAGATAAAGAGAATTTACAAAGAAGGCTCATTAAATTTCCTTTGTCAAATATAAAATGGAATTATAAGCAAATGTGTAAAATATGGAATTTGACACCAGTCATAAAATGTACCCATCAAAAAGTACAGGAGGAACAAAGCTGAATCAGAACATATAAGTTAATGGGAGACTACATAAAAACCGGCCAAACACAAACATTACTGACAGCTGGGTGTCTAATCAGAGTCATTACCTAAATGGGACAAGCAACTACATGTTCACTGAATACCAGGCATTCAAGAAGATATGCTTTCCCAGAACTACTTCTGCTAATGCCATAATAATGTCAGTCTCTATAAACAGGCAGAATTCTAGCTATTCCTTTTCTTAAAAAAAAATTCTACTAGGTGGATTTTGGTTTGTTTTTATCTTTATTTTTTAGTTTCCTCCCTTCAAGAGTGAAAATAACATTCAAAGATGTGTGTACTTTGGAATATTACTGTTATAAGAAATCATGAGTTGGTTGATATTGGAAAAACATGGGAAGACTTGCATGAAATAATGAGAAGTGAAGTGAGCAGAACCAAAAGAATGCTGTATATAGTAACAGCGATATTTTTCAAAGAATAATTGTGACCAAGTTATTCTGGGTACTATAAATATTGAAATCAATTATAAAAGATGATTCACCTCCAGGGAAAAACTTATAAATAAAAGTATGTGTAGTATGGTTTTATATATATATATACACACATATTTATTTATTTATTTATTTATCAATCTGTGTCAAATAGTGAACTTCTCTAATGCAGGGTGAGGAGGGAGGGAAGGAGACAGTTCACCATTTAAAATGTTACCAAAAAAATTAAATTTAAATATGTATATGACTAAAGTGTTACATTTCCATCTCAAGAAACCAAAGACCAAGAACATTCCCTTGCAGCCCCATCAACATTATTCACTTTGCACCTAGTCATTTCTTCTAAACTTAAATGTAGGATAAAAAAAATGTCCTGGAAACTCATTTGAAATACTATCTATTGGTCAATCTAGTTTGGAAGTCCTTTTAACATATGCTCCTAAATGAACTGAATTCTATTAAGAAGAAGAAAAAATTATACCTAAAACATCACAAGCCCTCAACTAGCCAGAATCAAGCTAACTGTAATGCTCAATTTAGCAGGATAGGTTTTTTTTTTAAATAAATCATGAGAAAATAAGATAATATCTTTCGGTTCAGGAGGCAAAACTTGTAGAGCAATCCCGTACATATACAACACCTATAAATCCATAGAACAAGCTTGTGATGTCTATGGTCTAGGGATCTCTTGGGCGAGGATGTAGCACCCCTTCTGCTTAGAGAGTAGTTTAGGTAACTCTCTAAGAAGTTAGATGACTTGCCCAGGGGCACCCAGGCAGTTTTTGTCAGAGATAGGACTTAAATTTAGGTTTCTAAGGCTTAGAGGCTGCCTCCAATAGAAATACTGTTCATTCAGAAAAGTGGATTAATGTACTTGATAAAAGAGTTTTACTTTAAAAAAAAAGAATCAGTAAATATGTGAAGTCAATCAGAAAATGTAATTAAAGAGAAAAGTTCATTTTCCAAACATTCCAGTTTATTAAAATGTTATGGTTTTTCTTCCTGCAAAAGAGGAAAAGCATCTCAAACTTCTGTTACATAAACAAGTTGGAATAGTAATAGAGCCACATTTCACCAAAAATTCTGTCACATTCATTTCAAAGTGTATTTTGGAGGCTCATCACATGAATTCAGTGAGTCAACTATGCACTAAAAATTTGTTATCAAATCTCAACTAGGTCCTCATTGCTGCACAGAAATCCTTTTATTTTCTGATTGGACAAGTAATTTATACTTTCTTAGCCTCAATTTCCTCTTTGGTGAAATGGCAATAATTATGTCTGGGGCACTTTCCTCATAGAGTTGTTTTGAGGGTCAAATTAGATACCATTTAAACCATTTTATAAACTTAAAGCACTGTTCAGTGTCAACTTTTATTATTATTATTATTGGCTAGAGCAGGTTTGCAACTCAAGATATAGCTGTTGATTGATTGATACAGTAACCCATATCTTTATCAAAATAACTCCATAAGACTTTTCCAGATACTGTCTCTTTTCTGAATTTTCATGACATTGATCTTTTGGTTCTCTTGTCTGGGACACCTGTGAGTCTCCTTTGTAGGATCATTATTCATTTTATTGTTGTTCAGTTGTTTTTCAGATGTGTCTGGCTCTTTGTGACCCCATTTGGGGTTTTCTTGGCAAAGATACTGGAGTAGTTCTCCAGTTCATTTTACAGATGAAGGAACTGAGGCAAACAAGGCTAATTGACTTGACCAGAGTTACACATCCAGTTAGCATCTGAGGCCAGATTTGGACTCAGGAAGAAGAGTCTTTCTGATTCCAAGCCCAGTGCTCTATCCACTCTGCCATCTAACTGCCTAAGCATGAGGGTACTCAATGAAATAGGGTCCTGTGTCCTATTCTTTTTTCTGTCATCACTTTCTCTCTTTATGATTTCCTCAGTTCCCACAGGATTAATCATCATTTCTATGCAGATGATTCCTAGATCTACCTATCTGTCCCAATTCTCTCTCCTAGGATTCAGTCCCCACCTGACAGTCAGACATTTCTACCCAGATGTCCTATAAGCATCTCAAACTCAAAATGTCCAAAATGAAATTTAACATTTCTTCCTAAACCTACCCATCCTCCATGCTTCCAGTCACCCAAATTCACAACCCAGGATTCAACTTCTGTTCTTTACTCTCCTTCAATTCTATATCCAATAAGTTGCTATGTCTTATCAATTCTATCCACACCACATCTTTTCACATCTGTCTCCTCTCTACACATATAACCAGCACACTAGTTCAAACCTTCATTACCTTCTTCCTGCAAAATTGCAGTATCTACCTAATGATTTCTCCCCTTCTCCAATTCTTCCTTTATGCAGCTGTCAACATAATTTTCTTAAACTACAGGTTTCACCACATTGCTTTACTGCTCAAGAAAGTACTTCCCTCTGTATTGCCTCTGGGATATAACACACTCCTTTGTTTGACTTTTAAAGTCTGTCACATCTGATTCCAGCCTACCTTTCCTCATTTCATTCCCTCTAACACACTTTTATGTTCTAGCCAAACTACTGTCTTGCTACTATTTTCGTTTTCCATGAACTACATTACATCTCCAACCTCCATCATTTGCACAGACTATCCCTCCAGACCTGACTCTTAAAATACCTAGGATTATTCAAAGCTCAGCTCAGAGACCACATTTCCTGATTTTTCCCAGCAGCCATTACCTTCTATTTTTTTTTTTTGCTTTTTTTTTTTGGAGGGGAGAGTTTTGTATTTTGGAGGGAGCTAGTTTTGGGTTAAGTGTCTGAGGCCGGATTTGAACTCAGGTCCTCCTGACTCCAGGGTCAGTTCTCTATTCACTGTGTCACCTAGCCACCCTCCTTCTATTTCTTGAAATTACTTTATATTTACTTCTCTGGAATACACTGTATTCCTCCAAAATAGGATGCAAACTCCTTGAGATAAGGGAATATTTGCTTCGGCTTTTGTATTCCCATGCCTAACATAGTTCTTACTACTTAGAAGGCAAATGCTATCCTAGCTATCCAAAAGATATCCTAGCTATCAATAACTATAAAAAAAACCTTCTCTAAATCACAAATATTTAGATGCAAATTACAGCCATTTGGAGGTTTTCTCACACTTATCAGGTTAGGAAAGATGACAAAAGAGGAAAAGGACAAATTATGGAAAGACTTCAGAAAAATAAGCACACTACTACACTGAATTGGTCCATCTATTCTGAACAGTATTTTGGAACTATACCCAGAAAGTTACTAAACCATACATAGTCCTTGACCTAGCTATACTACTGATGAGTATAACTGCCACAGAGATCAAAGAAACAAGAAAAGAATCTATGGATACAACTCATGCTAGTCCCAAACTGGAAACTCATGAAGCATCTTCTTACTAGAATATGGGTAAACAAATTATGGTATATTAATGTAATGAAATATTACTGTGCTATAAGAAATTACAAAATGTATGATTTTAGAGAAAACTGTGGGAACTTCTATGAACTGATGCAAAATGAAGTGAGTAAAACTAAGACAACAATTTATACAACATCGTGGAGATAAAACAACTTTCAAAGACTTTACTACTTTGATCAAGTCAATAATAAACCTTAATTCCAGGGTTCAAATACAACCCCCTCTGCTTACTTCCTGCTAGAAAGACAATGAACTTAAAATGGAGAGAGAGAGGAAGAGAGACAGACAGAGACACATATTTTCTGGCATGGCCAATATCAGAATTCATTTTACTGGACTATGTAAGTTTATGGGGGTTCTATTTTTTGACTTTCACAAAAAAAAATTCAATGGGTGGAGTCAAGATGGCGGAGTAGAAGCAGGACCTCCATACAGCTCTGGCTTCCGCCTTCCCCAATTCATGTAAAAGGGGACTCTGAACAAACTTTGCAGCTGCAGAACCCACAAAATGACACATAGAAGCTAACCTCCTGCTGAGGACAGCCTGGCAGGCCAGCAGGAATCAGCCAGCGCATCACTGTGGGAGCTGAGCCCAGCTCCACCCAAGGTTTTAGCCCCAGGGCAGGCCTGACCAGCTGCCAGCAGGAGTTACTCCAGATCACCAGCAGCTGTGGCTGTCTCCTGAATTATCAACACAGAGATTCGAAGGACAAAGTGAGAGGTCAGTGCACTGTGGACTTTGGGACCCAGTAGTTGGGAGTGCGTTGGCTTTTGCCCCCCATGGCAGGAAGCCACTGAGGGCTGCTATGCAGCCACCACCACATGGAAGCTTCAGGTCCTGGCCTGCAGACTGTAGAGGTACCTTTAACCTGCTTGGATCTGGATTTCAGTCTAGGGTAGAGGTCCTGGGGTGTGTGTCCAGCTTGCCAGAGTGTGTGGAAGCTTCAGCAAGGGCACCCAACTAATACCTCCAGCACCTGAGA
Source organism: Petaurus breviceps papuanus (assembly GCF_028583685.1). NCBI lineage: Eukaryota > Metazoa > Chordata > Mammalia > Diprotodontia > Petauridae > Petaurus > Petaurus breviceps. The sequence continues at coordinate 3,073,140 of NW_027187289.1, forward strand.
AAACCCCAGCATTTGATATGAAGCTCCCCTGTCTGGTAGCAGAGTCCTACTATGGCAAAAAGCCCAAAAGTCAAGTAATTGAGTGGCAAAATGAGCAGGCAAAGGAAAGCAAAAAGAAGATTCCAACTTTAGACTCCTATTTTGGGGACAAAAAAGAGCAAAGCATGGAACAAGAAGAAGACAGTGAAGTCAGAATTCCTGCACCAAAAGCTTCAAAGGAAAATACAAGCTGGTTACAGGCCATAAAGGACCTTAAGAAGCAGATAAGAGAAGTGAAAGAAACATTGGGAAGAGAAATGAGAACGATGCAAGAAAATTACAAAATGAGAGTCAACAGCCTGACTGAGGAAAATCACAGCTTAAAAAATAGACTAACTTGAATAGCAAAAGAGGCTCAAAAAGGCAATGAGGAGAAGAATGCCTTAAAAAGCCGAATTTGCCACATGGAAAAAGAATCTCAAAAGCTCACTGAAGAGAATCCTTCCTTCAGAATTAGATTGGAGCAAGTGGAAGCTAATGACTTTATGAGAAATCAAGATGCTGTTAAACAGATCCAAACAAATGTAAGAATAGAAGGCAATGTGAAATATCTCATTGGAAAAACCACTGACCTGGAAAATAGATCCAGGAGAGATAATTTAAAAATTATTGGACTACCTGAAAGCCATGATCAAAGAAAGAACCTAGAAATCATCCTCCAAAAAATTCTCAAGGAAAATTGCCCTGATGTTTTAGAACCAGAAGGCAAAATAGCAGTTGAAAGAATCCACCAATCACCTCCTGAAAAAGATCCCCCCAAAAACTCCCAGGAATATTATATCCAGGTTCCAGAATTCCCAGATCAAGGAGAGAATATTATGAGCAGCCAGGAAGAAACAATTTGAATATTGTGGAAACACAATCAGGATAACCCAGGATCTGGCAGCTTCTAGACTGAGGGACCAAAGGGCCTGGAATATGATATTCTGGAGGTCAAAGGAGCTCGGATTAAAACCAAGAATCAGCTATGCAGAAAAATTGAGTATCATGTTTCAGGGAAAAATATGGTCATTCAGTGGAAAAGAGGACTTCTAAGCATTCTTGATGAAAAAACCAGAGTTGAATAGAAAATTTGACATTCAGATACAAGAAGCAAGAAAAGCATGAGAAGGTAAACAGGGGAAAGAAATCATAAGGAACTTATCAAAGTAAAACTATTTACATTCCTACATGGAAAAACAATAATTGTAACTGATGAAACTTTTCTTAGTATGAAAATAGTTGAGGGGAATAGAAATATATATAGGTATATGGGCATATGAATACATATGTGAATGTGTGTATATCTGTTTACAGGTATACATAGATAGAGGGCACAGGACAAATTTAATATGAAGGGATGATACTTAAAACATGAAATTAAGAGGAGAGAGAGGAATATAATGAGAGGAGATGGGGAGAAACAGAATGGGGTGAACTATCTTATATAGAAGAGGCAAGGGAAAATGGTTACAATGGAGGGGAAGAATAGGAAGGCAAAAGGGAATGGGTCAACCTTATTCCCATTGAATTTGGCTTGAGGAGGGAATGAAATACACGCTAAATAGGGTATCTCACCCTCCAGGAGAGTAGGGGGGGAAGGATATGAGAGGGGGGATGATGGAAGGGAGGGCAGGCTGGGGGGAAGGGAAGTTGGAAGCACCCACTTTTGAAAAGGGATGGGATCAAAGTAGAGAACAGAACAAGTGAGAGATGGGATAGGAGGGAGGGAAATATAGTCAGTCTTTTACAATATATCTACTATGTTATTGTTTTGCATTGGCCACACATGTACAACCTATACTGAACTGCTTATCTTCCCAGTAAGGGTGGGTGACAAGAAAGGAAGGGAATGAATCTGGATTTCAAAGTTTTAAAATCAAATATTCAAATATATATGAATATATATATGTGTGTGTGTATATATATGTACATATATATACTATTATTAATACCATCTTACATGTAATTGGGAAATAAGATATACAGGCACTGAGGCATAGAGATTCACTGGAAAAGTCGAAAGGGATATGGGAGAAAATATGGGAGAGAGCAGATTGGAGGAGGAGATATCCTGTGCAACTGCTATTTTGGGGCAGTGGGTAGGGGAAAAACAGGGAGAAAATTTGTAACTCAAAATCTGGCGGAAACGAATGATGTAAATAAGAAATTAATAAAGCATTAAAAAAATTAAAGAGAAAATGAAAGGGTCTACAAGCTATGTGAAATGGACACAAATAGAAGAAAATCCTATTTATGAATTATAGAGAAAACACGATAAGATGTCACCTGTTTGGGAGTGGTTTGGAACTTTTTCTAGCAGTTACTTTGGACAGAGCAGACTTCTGATATGAGATCACAGACTCATTTGTTTGCTGACATATTTGCTGGTGAAGATCCTTCCACTGACTGCTTCTTGAATTGATCAGATTTTATATGTAGTAAAAGTAAGCACTGCTGTTAAAAAAACAAAAGAAAGAAAAGGGACAGAATTAAAGTAGAGAATAGAACAAGTGGGAGGTGGGATAGGAGGGAGGGAAATATAGTTAGTCTTTTACAATATATCTACTATGTTAATGTTTTGCATTAGCTACACATGTACAACCTATATTGAACTGCTTATCTTCCCAGTAAGGGTGGGTGATAAGGGAGGAAGGGAATGAATTTGGAATTCAAAGTTTTAAAATCAAATGTTTAAAACAATAAATATATATGTAAACACTATTATTAATACTATTTTACATGTAATTGGGAAATAAGATATACAGACACTGGGGCATAGAGATCCACCACGCCCTACTGGAAAAGTCAAAAGGGGTATGGGAGAAAATATGGGAGAGAGCAGATTGGAGGAGGGAATATCCTGTGGGACTGCTGGGTATTATTTGGGGCAGTGGATAGGGGGAAAATGGGGAGAAAATTTGTAACTCAAAATCTGGCAGAAATGAATGATGTAAATCAGAAGTTAATAAAGCATTTGGAAAAATAAAATAAAATTTTAAAAAATACAAAAAAAAATTTAAATGAGGAAGGTAAGTAGGAAGAATAGATTATAAATGCATGTTAAATAAACATTTATTTGAAAATAAATACTTGTGGAATTGAGTTCAAACAGACTCAAGTAGTACATAATAGAATGTCCCCCAAAGACTCTAAGGAAATTATTTTTGTCACCAATTTATCTTCTTTTGCCCATGCAGCAGTGGAAAGGAGACTATAACTAGTAATTTCTATACCCAGGGCATGTAATAGAAAGTGGGCCTATATTAATTGTCATTGAAATACCCTCCTAAATGCTGCTAGGAAGGTCAATGGGGTGGGATTGGTGGTGACAGACCAAGGAAATGTTTATCTGGGGTACAACTACTGTTTACCATCATGAAGCTTCCCATACTAACCAATTATTCTTGTTAAATAGGTATTAAACTCAGTTCTTGTAGGAGCTAGCAAAACAGGGTTTAAATCCCAACTCCTTCTTAGGAAAGTCAATTTCCTTCACTGAATTTTATTTTTTCCATCTACTAATTAAGAGGTTATATACTTAATGATACCTAAGTTCTTTTACAGAACTTAAAGCTATGCTCGTAAGATATTGTACTGTTAATGTATTTTTGTTTAATAGGAAGATCTTTCCCAGCCATTAATAGGCCCATGTGACCTGCTTGAATCACATGGAAGTCTGAGTTACCTGAGTTTGTGGAGGGAGGAGCTTGCTGAATGGGTGGAACAGGAAGGGGTGGAGTAGGAAGGGTAGAGAAGAGCAGAGAGGAAGTTGGTCAGAGTGATTGGAGCTGAGGGAAAGAGAGGAAGCAGGCAGCACTTGGGGATGGCAGTGCCTTCTGCACTGTTATTATATATAGATTTCTTGGTTGTTATGATGGTTTGGCTTTCTGGTGTTGGGATTCAGCTTTCTGGTATTTAAATAAATGTTTTGGTTGTGTCTACCATGTGGAGAGTCTGGTTTTTTTTTTTTGCAATTTTGCTGACATATTCATAGCTACCAAAGGTGCTGTGAATGTCAGGTTGGCGCTACAGAGATGATTCCTATTAGATGTAAAGTAATCCTGAGATGAGTCTTACTAGATGTAAAGCAGCTTGTTATCCTTCTTTGACCCATATATTTCTAGAGAAACTGAGAATAAACATAAATTTTGTATATTCAAAAATAAGTCATGTAAAAATGAAAGGAAAAAGACAAAATGCAAAGTAGAAATGTACAGATTAGTTCTTTTAATTAGTCCCTTTTTCTTATACTATCACATCTTACCTTCCTCTGGGCTTCAAAAGGGAATAGCACTCATTCAAGCAATTAAGATTTCAAGGAAAACTTAGATAAGCTTGTGAAATAAAGAATTTGGTACAAAATGGAGTTCTGCTTTCACAGATATTGTCACACAAGGAATTTGCTGAAGGCTGTAATGTCAGGAGATAAGCACATCCTGTTTTGCAAGAATGGTGGTCATCTCCCTTAGCTCCAGGAAGCTAGGGGGATTGCAACATGCACCATAACTCAAACCTGAGAGGTTATGCCCCCATCACTGAGACCTAACTACTATGCATGCTTAATTAGCCTTATTAATATTAACTTCTCCACCCAGGGGGGAGCAATAGCACAAAACTAGGCACAATTCATATTTTAAGGGGAAGGGGGGGCAGGGAAACACATCAAGGAGATATGCAGTGGGAGTGTCAGAAAGATTGTAACCTGGAAAAACTGGGACCAATCCCAGCTCTGAAGGGAGGGACAAGAAGAACTAACTGCATAAAAGGCTAATTCTGACTTCTGCGTGTGTGTGTGTGTGTGTGTGTGTGTGTGTGTCCCTGTGGGGTACCAGACACCTGCTTCTTGCAAGAATCATGAATAAATACTTCCTTCACTCACTTCAGTTTGTTTCATTTCTTAAAGGGAGCATGGAACTCTGCATGGTTTGCTACTAGGGGAGTAGCGAGCTGCAGCAGCACACCAGGGCTAACCCTGTAAACCTCCCAAGCAGTGACTGAACCCTGTTTCTCACAAACTGATATAGAATGAAATAAGCAGAAATAGGAAGACAACAAACACGATTACTATAGCAGTGTAAATTGAAAGACCAATAAATGAACTTGAATGCTATCTGATTATAATGACCAAATTTGGCCCCAAGAAGAGTTGAGAAAACATGTCTCCTTCCCTTCATTGAATAGGTAAAGAACTATTGATAGAGAATATTGCAGATACTGTCAGATGTGATGGATGTGTAGATTGGTTTTGCTGAACCTCTGTTGTTTTTTATTTTTATTTTCATTTTAAAATCTTTGTTAGAAGATACTATTTGCTGAGAAGAGAGAAAGGAATAGATATATTTGAAAATAAAGATAATGTTAACAAAAAGGCACAAGAAAAAAAATCATGAAGAAAAAAATTGGGGGGAGAGGGCAATTGGGGTTAAGTGACTTGCCCAAGGCCACATGGCTAGTTTTGTGTGTGTGTGTTAAGTGTCTGAGGCCATATTTGAACTCAGGTCCTCCTGACTCCAGAGCCAGTGCTCTATTCACTGCGCCACCAAGCTGCTCCCATGAAAATTTTTTAAAAATTAAAACAATCATTTTATCAGTAGCATGTAAAATCCTCATACCCCACTGAAACATAGAAGTCAAGACTTTTACCCATCCTTTTGAAGATATACAGACCTCCCCATCTCCCTTTACCAATAAAATATAGGTACTTTGTCTCTTGTGTTTCCCTGAAGCATTCAGCTATCATCAGAGATTGTGCTTCAGTGTGTCTGCAGGTGATAATTTACCTTTATCTGTCAGTCACTTAACCTGTTTGCAGAAGTTTCCTCATCAGTAAAATAAGCTGGAAAAGGAAATAGCAAACCACTCCAATATCTTTGCCAAAAAAACCCTCAAATGGGGTCATGAAAAGTCAGATACAACTGAAATGACTGAACAACACTTATTTTAACTAGGTGTGAACACATTTTGAAAGATCAATCAATCAAGAGACCTAAGAGGTGTGAAAGGTCTTTGAAAGTCACTGGATGGAGTAAAATGATGGCAGAGAGGAAGTCTTTTCCAATAGGGTGGGAAACCTAGTCACCCCCCGCCCCCCCAGGAATAACAAAGTATCAAGAAAGCTGAGAAGGGAAAGGGACTCCAGAAATTAGTGTATGGCTTTCTAGTACATTTGGGCGTGGGGGATTTGGGGGGAAAGTTGAGAAGGAAGAAAGGCTTCTGCTTTAACCTTGGTCTGATATCCTACTCCCCCTACCCCATCCAGGTTCTAAAGGTCTGAACAATATTGAATTTCCCATTTTCTCATTTCTCTTCTACAGATCAGCTGGCAAGAGTGAGACCACAAAACAAATAGGATAGAGATTCACCATGTTTAAAAGGAACCTCTTGAGTACCCTACAAATAGGAAAAAGGAACTTCCTGCAACTCGGGGTTGTTACCTCTTTCCACATGTAATCTCTGGTGCTGACTCTACTTTATCGAGAATTCTATATGCACTTGAGGGGAAAATATGTCACAGATGTTTGTAGAGATATTTTCTATCAACTGTGCCTTGCTTCCACTTTAATAAATGTTTCTTTGGGGGAGGGGGGACTGCTTAAGGCAGGTTGACTAAATTCATTCTCTATTGATGACCTTGGAAGGAAGCACACTGATGGGCTCTAGAACCATAGGCATTAAGTTATCAAAGAGCCTACAATCATAAAAGGGAGTTGTATTCATGACCTGGGGATCCTGGACTCCTCTGTAAGAATTAGAGCAGAGGAAAAGGATACCTCAGAGTTCACATGAGATTACAAAAAAGTCAAAATTCTGATTCAATCTGAATGTCTTTAGAGACATGATTTGAAAAAACAGCTTCTATATCTCCTGGGCTACTGTGAGTATGTCACTTAATCTCTATGATCCTCAGTTTCCTCATTTAAAAAGTGGGACTGGTAATATTTGTTTTATTTGCCTCAACAGGTAATCTTAAGGAAAGTTTTTTGTTAAAACCTCATAATACTATACAAATGAAAAATAAGAAAAAAATACTAATGTACTAACTCAAAGGATTGGCTACTCACATGCATATAGGAATTAGGGTAATATGCACCCTTCAACCACATGGATTCTCCTGTGTGAATTGCAGGGGCAATCTCTTCTGATGACTGTGGATCTTGTTGAGTGGACCTTACAGAGTTCCTAAGTTAAATGCAATCGGCACATCATCAAAAACCAGAAGCATCTGAACAACCTAATTACTTATAGGGAATTCCTGTTGCATTTGCATTCTGCGCAGGACATCTTCCATGCCATCAGAGCATATATTTTACAAGTGTATTTCTCCATTCTATAACTCAATATTGATAATGAGAAGATTGTTGAAGAAAATTATCTCTGGTTTCATTGATCAAGGAATCCTCTATGACCTTAGGTAAGTTATTTAAAGTCTCTGGGTCTCATGTCATCATTCTTTGACCCATATTTGACCTACCATTTAATCTGTAAAATGAAGCAATTGGACTAGATGGCCCCTGGGCTCCATTCCTCTTCTAAATCTCAGATTTATGTATGCATTAAGACATACATTCCTATGTGAGAGTTTTAAAAACTGTATTTTGCTCTACTGAGTCAAATGCTGTTTTGTAGTCAACAAACAAAAATAGTAGAATCTTGTATTGTCTATTCTTTAAACAAAAGTCAGAGGTGTGACTATGAAGATGGGGTCTGCAGCTTGGGAAAAACCTATTTCTTCCTTTCTTATATTTTCAAGAATTTCTTTGATGCATGCATAGATAAAGTATGTCATTTTTATAAAGATTTTATAGACATATAGACATACGAGTCAGTAGTCACGGATGTCTTTTTGGTTGCCCTATATTGTAACATGCCATCTATTATCTTTTCCATATTGTTGATGTTTTCCTCTCATAGCCATTGATCCTTCAATGTCCTATAATTCTGTTGCCTCCAACATGGATTTCCCTTTATATATTTAGTCAGCTGCTCTTTTGACTTTGTTTCTTTTGACATGTCAGTTTCTCATATAATAAAATTGGTTCCACTGTCATCACCAATAAGATTAAATTTCTCCTTACTCTACACCTGGAAGTTACCTTGTGTTTCTTATTTACTCATATGTGTACATATTGCATTGTTTCCTCTGATAGAATGTAAGCTCCTTCTAGACAAGGCTGATCTGATAATTGCAACTGTATCCCCAGTGCCTATGACTATGATTATAAATGCTCTCAGGAGAAACAGATATAGTTGGGTCTCAGCCAAGATATATGAAAACTAATTTTATCTTCTACTAAATTCTTATTTTTTAATTGATATTACATACTAAAAAACTAAAGAAGAAAAAACAAAGGTTTGGCCTAAACTGATTCCTTAAAATCTTTGGACATAAAAGTTTCAAAATTTTATTGAGAGAAATTTTCAGATTATTGGAGAGGCTTTTTTCCTAATATATTGGAGAAAATTCCATATTTTTAAATTTTAAATTTATTTACTTTTAGTTTACAACATTCAGTTCCACAATCCCTTGAGTTCCAAATTTTCTCTCCCTCCCTCTCCTCCCCCCTACCCCCCATGGCAGCATGTAATCAAATATAGGTTCTACAAATACCTTCACGTTGAACATTAGTCATGTTATAAAGAAAGATTATAACCAATGGGGTGAACAAAGAGAAAGAAGGGACAAAACAAAACACAAACGAGAGAGAACAAATAGTTTGCTTCATTCTGCAGACTCCATAGTTCTTTCTCTGGATGTGGATGTCCCTTTCCATCACTGAGTCTTTTGTAAATTGTCTTCTAACTTTGTATTGCTGAGAGGAGCCCAGTCCATCAAAGTTAGTGACCACACAGACAATGTGTCTGTAACTGTGTATAAAGTTCTCCTGGTTCTGTTCTCCTCAGTCAGCATCAGTTTATATAAGTGTCTCCAGATATATATGAAGTCCCTCTGCTCCTCTTTTCTTATAGCACAGTAGTATTCCATTACATTCATGTACCACAACTTGTTTAGCCATTCCCCAATTGATGGGCATCTCCTTGATTTCCAATTCTTTGCCACAACAAATAGAGCTGCTATAAATATTTTTGTACATACAGTTCCTTTTTTCACTTCTATGATTTCTTTGGGATACAACCCTAGAAGTGGTATTGCTGGGTCAAAGGTATGCACTTTATTTTATAGCCCTTTGGGCATAGTTCCAGATTGTTCTCTAGAATGGTTGGGTCAGTTCACAACTCCACCAACAATGCATTAGTGTTGCAATTTTTCTACATCATCTCCAGCATTTATCATTTTCCTGTTTTGTTATCTTAGCCAATCTGACTGGTGAGATGTGGTACCTCAGAGTTGTTTTGATTTGCATTTCTCTAATCAATAGTGATTTAGAGCATTTTTTCATATGACTATAGCTTTAATTTCTTCCTCTGAAAACTGTCTGTTCATATCCTTTGACTAAGGGGTGGCTAGATGGGGCAGTGAATAGAGCACCAGCACTGGAGTCAGGAGGACCTGAGTTCAAATCTAATTTCAGACACTTATCACTTACTACCTGTGTGACCTTGGGCAAGTCTCTTAACCCCAATTGCCCTACCTCTTCCCCCCTCCAAAAAGCATATCCTTTGACCATTTATCAATTGGGGAATGACTTGTATTCTTATAGATTTGACTCAATTCTCTATATATTTTAGAAATAAGGCCTTTATCAGAACACTGGTTGTAAAAATTCTTTCCCAATTTTTCACTTTCCTTCTAATCTTGATTACATCGGCTTTATTTGTACAAAACTTTTCAATTTAATGTAATCAAAATAATCACATACCACAACTTGTTCTGACATTCCCCAATTGATAGACATCCCCTCAATTTCCAATTCTTTGCCACCACAAAAAGAGGTGCTATAAATATTGTTGTACATATATGTCCTTTAACTTTTTTTTCCCTTCTCATCTACTTGGGATGCAGAACTAGTAGTGCTGCTGGGTCAAAGGGTAAACACAGTTTTCTAGCTTTTTGTAGTAGCCCTTTGGGTATAGTTCCAAATTGCTCTCCAGAATGGTTGGATCAGTTCACAGCTCCACCAATAATGCATTAGTGTCCCAATTTTCCCAGATCCCCTCCTGAGATGGTATCTCAGAGTTGTTTTAATTTGCATTTTTCTAATCAATAGTAATTTAGAGAATTTTTCCATATGACAATAGATAGCTTTGATTTCTTCTTCTGAAAATTGCCTGTTCATATCATTTGACCATTTCTCAATTGGGGAACATCTTATATTCATACACATTTGATTCAGTAGCTAAATCTGAGAAACTTGCTATAAATTCAACACCCTTCCCCCAGAGTTTCCTGCTCTCCCTTCTAATCTTGGCTGCACTGGTTTTGTTTGCATAAAAACTTTTAAATTTAATGTAATCAATATTATCCATTTTACATTCTATAATGCTCTCTATCTCGTTTGGGAATAAATTCTTCCCTCATCTATAGATCTTCCAGGAAGAACTTTCCATGCTCCCCTAATTTGCTTATGGTATTAAGCTTTCTATCTAAATTATGGACCCATTTTGGCCTTATTTTAGTATATAGTATGAGGTACTGCTGTCAAATAAATCCTCAACTTAGTCACTACTGGGCTAGGATACTTGTGGAGGTTGCTCCCTGTTCTTTGGGGTATCAGTGCTCTAAAACTCAGTCTGGATTCCAACTCCTAAATTTTTATCACTTGCTCTCAAGACCTTTTGAAACTCCCAAGTTGGTGATCCTACTCCTTTCCCCTCTAGAATAGGAAAAAAAGGCCAAGGTCAGAGGTGTGTTTCTTGAAGTCACATAGGACAGGAGGCCCTGAGGCCTCTCCCCTTAAATCATGGTCTCTGACTGGATGAACTGAGTAGTAAAGGAGTCATTAAATGAAACCAGACAGGTAAAGCTGACTCAGGCCTTTTCAAAGACATGGTCAGTTCTGGCTATGCAGCTAGCTAATCAAAAATGGTTCCTCCCAACCACTGGATTAGTCATCTGGAACCAGCTGCAGAATATCTACATAGGCCTCACAGTATCTCCCTAGCTTTTCCCTTACACATTATCATAATTCTTTAGGGAGCAAGCTCCCCAGTCTCCTCCATGTGGAAAGATGACATCAGTTTAGTAAACTGATGGGGTCTGCTCGTGCACTAGACATTCATTACACAGAAGTGCTATTTGTTTGGTGGGACAGTTCAGAGGCACTCTCTCCCTAGGAATAGCACACTCACTTTAGAAACTGTATGAATTTTGAGAAAAGATACTCTGGTTTACCAGCACAAGAAATCTAAATAGGAAAAAAATGGGATAAAATTTCTACCTACTAGTATAATAAAGACAAAATACAATCTAATCTCATTTCAAAAAATACTATTATCACATATCATCATAGGCCTTCCTACTCCACAAAGTAGAACAATGACAGACACAGTCAAAATTTGGATAAAAATAATTCACGTCTATCTCACATGGTATCTTCATGTTTATAAAGGTCTTTCCTCATAATAGCCACAATTTTATACATATTGGTCACTATTTGGTTTGTGACTAATGACAGATTTTTTAAAAATTAAACTAAGGGCCAGAGAAGAATAATGGCTTGTCCAATGTCATTAGGCTAGTCTTAGAGATGAGATTCAAGTCCAAGTTTCTCCTAATCACAAATATAGAGTTGGTGCAACTCTTATTTAATTGAACCCCAATAATATAGGGTGCTTTCCTATTTCCTGTGTTTTCACATTATATAGAACACCAAGGGCCCTTTAAGTTTCCATAGAACTCCATTTTTAAACAACACTTTTGATCTCGACTCTATCATCAACAGGTAACTCAATACTCCCCACTGACTTCCCTATTTCCTCTTCAATAACCATTTACTCTTAATTACTTTTGTCCATTTTCTGAAGAAATGTTTAGGTTTCATTTATTTTGCAGATGCTTTGTAGGAATTACGGAAAAGGGCTTCATCTCTTTCTTTATGGCATGGTGCCTATTAAGTGTGCTTTCTTGTATCTTAAAAAAAATGCTTTCTGAGGATTCTGCAAAGTGCCTCAATTCTCGTCAAATGTATATATTGGTGTTATGAAGCTTTAATCCCATATGAGAAATTAACATGTTAATCAGTTACCATTCAACAAAAAATCCAAAGAAAATTAAGACTTTCAAATTCCAAGTCACAGTTTACTCATTTCTGGCATATCTGATACAATAAAAACCCAGCGAAATTAAGGAATTAAGAGCCCTCTGAAGTTCATTTTTAATAGATATGACCTGTTATAAAGGATGCTGTCAGGGTTCATATTTTTTATGTAACACATGTTAATTAATTTAATGATTTATGATCCTGATGGATACTATACACTTCCAAAGTATCATTGCTTTTTTTTGGCAAATGATTTTCTACTCAAGAATCCACCTTTGTACTTCTCCCCACCTTAGAACAGTAGTGCTCCACCCTCTTAATGTTTACCTAGTTTAACTGAATCCACCACATACTAATTTTCACATATACATCTCACTCTCCAAATCTCACAATGCTATCAAAAAACTTCTAGTGATAGTTATAGTACTGGGAAATTCTTTCAATTCTTGTTTAGCATAGCTTACCAAGAGGACACTTCTATAAGACTTTCCTAAGGTTCATACAATAATGTAGAGGCTATCAATCAGATCTGGCTCAGTAAAAACCTTGGACTACTCCCCTGGCTTTCCCAAGTTCTGATGAGATTTCACTTCACGTTGCCAGAACCCAGACCTCCAAATCACTTTGAAGCCATCTCTACATGTTCCGCACAGGTCTTACCACCCCTTTCCTGCTTCCATTTCTGAGTTTTCTTTCCCCCTCCTCTATCAAAACCTAAGTTTTCTTCTGAAAGAGATTACTTTGCTTATTGTATTTTTGTATTCCAAGGTTTGGCAGGAAGGTGCCTCAGTGGATAGAGCCCTGGGTCTGGAATCAGGTACTTGCTAGTTGTTTGACCCTGGGTAAGTCACTTAACCCTGTTTGCCTCAGTTTCCTCATCTGTAAAACCAGCCAAAGGAAATGGCAAACTACTCCAATATTTGTACCAAGAAAAGCCCAAATGGAATTACAAGGAGTTGGACACACCTGAAAATCATTGAACAATAAATCCTCCAGCCTCAGCACAGGGCTTAGTGCATAGCAAGCACTTAATAATTGCTTTATCATCTACATCCATCTATTTAGCTAAGAAGGATTGGCCATACAAGTAGGAAGCAAACCAGGGGAGAAGAGAATCATGGAAACTCAGGAAAGAGAAAGTACCTAGGAAGGATTAGAAAAGTGTCAAATGCTGGGGAGAGGTAAAGAATGAGGACTGAGAAGAAACTAGACTTGCAATTAATATTATCATTCATGGGTGTGAAGAGACCAGGATCAGCTGAGTAATGAGGCTGGAAATCAGATTCCAAGGGGTTGAAAAGTGAGAAGAGAGGAAGTAAAAGCAATTACTTTAGCAAGGTGTTTTGTTTTTTCCCCCCTAGGAAGTTAGACAGCAAGTTAAACAACAAGAAGGAGAATCATAGGGTGAGTTTTAAAGACAAGTACAGTCACAGGCAAAAAAAACTCCTTGGTTTTGGACAGGAGAAACTTGCATATATCCATAGGCTACAGAAAGGGAGGAAGTAGCTTGAGGGAGACTGAAAATTAAAGAAGGGCAGCGTAAGATTTTGGGTAAAATTGCTACAGAAAACCTAAAAAGAAGACATCCAGGGACTTGAAGTGTTGGCCTTAGCCAGAGGAAAGGCCATCTCTTCAAGTGAGAATAGAGAAGATTTGAAGTGGTTTTAAAATGTAGAGTAGGGGGGGAAATGAATGGAGCATTGGGAGAATGTGACTTCTAATTTTCTTCGTTTGCCTTTGTATCTCTATAATTAATTAAATGCTTGTTGACTGATTCATTGAGATCTGGTGGGTGAGGTATTTTATGTATGTATATATTGAGAGGAGAACAACACAAGAAATAAATTAGCAGAAGCATAATTTAAACCCAGTTCTTCTGACTCCAGCTCAATACTCTTTCTACTGTCTCTATCTAAAATATAAGCCACCATTTAAGCGCTTTGGCCAAATACAATCTAATATTTTATTACTAAATAAAGCTGAACACTTTCTGACAAAACTTAATGCTGTTTAAAAATTTTTATTTTGGAAACAAGAATAATGAAAATATTTGTTTTATTCTAGAAAAATCTTTTAAAGTTATTTGATTCGAGGGCTGCTGGATGTCGCAGTGGATAGAGCACTAAGCCTGGAAAGTGTGCGAGTTGATTACCTCTAAAAACAAACAAAAACAGTAAGGTAATTGATTGCCAAGTCAAACACTCCCAAAGTACTGAACCACCTAATTCCTAACATCTTCATCATTTAAACTGGACATGATCATAAAAAGTCTAAATCTCAAGTGTGTTCAGCTTTAAAAAAAAAAAAAAGAGGTGTTTTCTATTACACCTCCCCTCCTCCCCCCACTGCAATGCCAAGGTAATTTTAAAAATCTATGATACAAGAAAGTTTAGCAAAACTTGTGTTTGGGAAAGAGTTAGGTTTGACAGCAATTTTAAGTCCTTCAAAAACAGGGATGCAATAGGTAAGCAAAGGGGGGAAGGGAATCGTTCTTCCTCCATTCCCACAGGGTCATCTTGGGGTCTCAAAGGGCTTCCATCTTTTTGTCTTTCACGTTACTCCCGCCTCCCACCTCACCGAGGACTGGCCACAGGAGTTTTCCAGGAGCTGAGCCCTAATTACAGCCCAGCCACATCCCAGCGGTTCGAGTCCAATTTCCTGGATTCCTATCCGAGTAAACTGGCTAAGCTTGGGTTAAAAGGTAAGAACTTCTCAGAAACGCCCATAGGAGGAGGGAAGACTCGAAGAGGAAGTTCTTTCCGGTCTAGAAGAGCCAAAAAAAAGAGGCTCGGCTTCTAGCGCCGGCGGATCCGGAAGTGGCGATTCTTCCTCGTGACCTCCCCTTCCTGTCACCTAAGTAGGATGACGTGTCTGAGAAAGTAAATGCGGAAGTGGGCGTGTCTTAATCTGCACGCTGAAGAGTGGGCCAGCCAATCAGAGCCTGAGGCGTGCGTCAATCACTGTCCTCTGGTTGCTTGTAGTCTGGTGCAGATTCTCAGGGAAAAATCAGAAACGATCGCTTCGCCAGATTTTAGTGGTAGCTTGGAAAGGGCGTGGAAAAGGGCTGGAGGAGGCGGAATGTTGTCGCCTGAGTAGAAGAGGAAGGGGATTCTTTGGGAAGTGGGGTACTCAGGATATTAAAGTTTTAATTAATTAGACCAACTAATTTACTAATCAAATTGATTAATTTTAATTAAACTTGTTAATTAAATTCATTAGCAAGCTTAGTCATTGGAATTTTATTCAGCTTTTGAAGAGCAAGGGGATATGCGTTTCATAAATTCACTTAATTCCCTTGGGCCTCAGTTTTCTCAACTGCAAAATGGATTGCATTATAAATTTTGTTGTAATAAAGTCTAGCTAGCATTTAGTGTTTTAAGGGTTGCAAAGGCAACCAATCAATTCTATTAGATTTGGTAGAAAATATTCAATTCAATTTAAAAAACATTTAGTAAGCACCCACTGTATGCTGAACACTGTGCTCTAAACTCTAGGGATACAAAAAAGAAGCTGAACACATTCCCAGCACCTATCAAGGAAGAATTGTTCTGATTGGTTTCTACCTTCCCAGCGTTAATTACTTTTATGTGAACAATGTTTTGACTTCAAGTTAGACTGAACTCTTTTAAAAAGATTCTTGAAATCTGCCTATTCATTGTTTCTTATAGCACAACAGTATTCTGTTACATTCATATATTACAATTTGTTCAACCATTCCTCAATTGATGGGCATTTCCTCAATTTCCAATTCTTTGCCACCAGAAAAAGAGCTGCAATAAATATTTTTGTACAAATGAATCCTTTCCCCCTTTTTTATGATCTCTTAGGGGTACAGACCTAGTAGTCGCATTGCTAGATCAAAGGGTATGAACACTTTGATTGCCCTTTGGGCAAGGTTCCAAATTGCTCCTCAGAATGGCTGCATCAGTAAACAACTCCACCAACAATGCATTAGTGTCCCAATCTTCCCATGTTTTCTCCAACATTTATCATTTTCCTTTTCTGTTATGTTTGCCAGTCTGATAGCTGTGAGATGGTGCCTCACAGTTGTTTTAATTTACATTTGTGTAATCAAAAGTGATTAGAACACTTCTGAAAATTGCCTGTTTGTATAATTTGACCATTTATTTATTTGGGGACTGACTCTTATTCTTATAAATTTGACTCAGTTCTCTATGTATTTGAGAAATGAGGCCTTTATTCAAGAAACTTGTTGTAAAACTTGTTTCCCATCTTTCTGTTTTCCTCCTCATCTTGGTTGTGTTGGTTTTGTTTGTGCAAAACCTTTTTAATTTAATGCAATAAAAATTATCCATGTTACATCCTATATGTTCTCTATCTCTTCTTTGAGCATAAATTTTTCCCTTATCCATAGATCTGACAGGAAAAATTTTCCATGCTTCCCTAATTTGCTTATGGTATCACCCTTTATGTCTAAATCATGTGGATGTTTTGACCTTATTTTAGTATACAGTATGAGATATTGGTCTATACCTAGTTTCTGTCAAACTGCTTTCAAACTTTCCTGGTAAATTTTGTTAAATACTGAGTTTTTACCCCTAAAGCTTGGAACTTTGCTTTTATCAAACACTAGGTTATTATGATAGTTTACTGCTGTGTATTGTGCACCTAATCTGTTCCATTGATCTACCACTCTATTTCTTAGCCAGCACCAGATTGTTTTGATGATTACCACTTTGTAATACAGTTTGAGATCTGGTATTGCTAGGCTACCTTCTTTCACATTTTTTTTTTTATTCCCTTGATATTCTTCCCTGTTTGTTCTTCCAGATGAATTTTGTTAATATTTTTTCCTAGCTCCATAAAATAATTTTTGGTAATTTGATTGTATGGCATTGAATAAGTAAATTAGGTAGAATTGTCACTGTTATTATATTGTCTTGGCCTACCCATTAACAATTCATTTTTCTTCAAATTTTTTTTAAGATCTGACTTTACTTGTGTGAAAAGTGTTTTGTAATTGTGTTCATGTGTTGCCAGGTTTGTCTTGGCAGGTAAACTCCCAAATATTTTATATTGTCTGCAGTTATTTTAAATGGAATTTCTCTTTCTGTCTCTCCTTGATATATTTTGTTGGTAATATATAGAAATATTGATGACTTATGTAGGTTTATTTTACATCCTGCAACTTTGCTGAAGTTGTTAATGATTTCCACTGTTTTTTTTAGTTGATTCTCTACAGATGCCATCAGATTATCTGCAAAGAGTGGCAGTTTTGTTTCCTTATTGCATATTCTAACACTTTAAGTTTCTTTTTCTTGTCTTATTGTTATAGCCAGGATTTCTGGTACAATATTGATAAAATAAAATATTATTTATTTATTTGCCTTTTGGAGGGCAATTGGGGTTAAGGAACTTGCCCAAGGTTACACAGCTAGTTTTTTTTGTGTGGGTGTTAAGTGTCTGAGGCCGGATCCGAACTCAGGTCCTCCTGACTCTGGGGCCAGCACTCTACTCACTGTGCCACCTAACCGCCCCAATCCTTATAATTTTTGATACTGATAGTTTGGTTTTCTTATTTCTTTATCTTTTGATCAACTTAACCAGTGGTTTATCTCTTTTGTTGTTGTTTTCATAAATCCAATTCCTAGTTTTATTTATTAGTCCAATAGTTTTCTTACTTCCCTGCCCCTGATTATGTTTAATTAGGGATTTAGACTACATTCTCAACATTCTCTAATTTTATGAGGGCCTTACATTTAATAAAACCAATTAAAGTTGGAACTGGAAAAGACTAATCATAGCCTAGGTCAAACCTGTCATTTTGCAGATGAAGAAACTGAGTCCAGGGAGAAAGAAGTTCCTTGCCTTGGTAAGAAGGACTTGAACCCAGTCTCTTGCCCTCAAATGAAATAGTGCTCTTCGCACCATACTATGGAACTAGTTGTGTGACTTCATACAAATTACTTAACTTTTCAGTGGCTTTCTCTATAAAATGGGGATATAAATCAATAAGTAAGTCAGGGGTCTTGATAGTCAATCAGTAAGCATTTATTAAGCACCTACTGCATGCAGGCACTGTGCTGCTAATAGCCAAGGATACAAAAGGAGTCAAAAGACAGCCCCTAACCTCAAGGAGCTTACAATCTAATTGGGGAGACAACATGAAAACAAATATATGCAAAATGAGCTATATAAAGGACAAAAAAAGAAATAATTAACAGAAGGAAGAAACTAGAATTAAGAGGAGTTAAGGAAGGCTTCCAATAAAAGATGGGATTTTAGTTGGATTTCAAGGAAGCCAGGGAAGTAAGTGGTCCTAGTAGAGGAGGGAAAGTGTTCCAGGCATAGGTGACAGTCAGAGAAAATGCCTGGTACAATCTTTATTCTCAAGTGACTCAAAAAGTATGAAGAGGGATAAGACTGAGAAATAATACCAATAACTACAGGGTGTTCCTAAAGTCTGGACACATAGGAAATATCATTAAGTATGCATATTTTCAAGAAATTAAATGAATAAAATTTTCAACATTTTATTAAATTTATTTAATTAGCATAAATGAAATTTCATAGGAAGACATAGGAGACAAATAGGAAATATTATTAATATGGCAAAAAAAGATTTAAAAATAAACAAACAAATAAACAACAACAACAAAGTTGTCTCTGCTTTCAAGCTTATGACTTCACCAAAAGCTTTATTCAGGATAAATTAGGGATAGTGTCAGGGTTCACTCTGGCACTAAAAATAAATATGACTAAGAAAGACTTCTTGCAGAAGGTGAGGAATTTAGCTGAGATTTGCAAAAGGAGCAAGGAGTAGATGAGCATTTATTAAGTGCTTACTATGTGCCAGGGGCTGAGCTGAGCCTATCTATTTACTGTCTGACTTAAACTGAGGGGTGAAAACCATAGATTACATTGATAATAACTTATACTTCACTGGAGTGTTGTAAGGAAAATTCTGTTTAAAACAAAGTGTAGCCTGTATATTTTTGGTCTGGACTTGTGATTTCATCAGCATATGGAATTTATGTCACTAAAGCAAATCAGTAAATGGTTTGTAACTTGGAATCATCCATAGATTCAGCACTGTAAGGAACTTTAAAGGTCCCCTGGTATAACTCCTTCATCTTAGAAGGGAAGAAAAAAGACTTCAAAGAGGTTTAAATAATTTGCCCTAGGTCACACGGCTAGTAGTAAGGAACAGAATCAGAATTTCATCTAGGACTCCAAATCCATCATTCTTTTATGATTTCAGAAGGTTTCCTAGGGGTAGTTAGAGATAAAGTGACTCACCCAGTTTTGCAGTTTATGTCAGAGGCCTCCTTACTCTATAGCCCTTGTCCTCTCTTCACAATACCACACTTCCTCTCAGAGCACTATAGAAATTAAAGTTATTATTGCTGCTCAATAAACGTTTGATCTAGGACCCTTTTGATGAATGACGATCACATATCAGTGGGTTTTCTACTGTTAAAGAGGCAGTACAGTGTGGTGGATAGAGAGTTGGCTTCTGAATCAGAAAGACCTGAGTTCTGGCTTTATGACCGTTGGCAATCATTTAACCTCCCAAAGCTCTCAGGCCATTCTCTAAGTCAAGTTTTTGTTGTTGTTCAGTTGATTTCAGTCGTGTCCCCATGTGGGATTTTCTTGGCAAAGATACTGGTACAGTTTGCTATTTCCTTCTCCATCTCATTTTACAGAGGAGAAAACTGAGGCAAACAGGGTCACACAGCTAGTAAGTGCCTAAGGCCAGATTTAAACTCAGGAAGATGAGTCTTCCTGACTCCAGGACCGTCACTCTATCCGCTGAATCACTTAGCTGCCCCCTAAGTTAAATGAATAAGCCTTTATTAAGTGCCTACCATGTGCCAAGCCCTGGAAATACAAAGAAAGGCAAAATATAGTCCCTGACCTCCAGGAGCTCTCAATCCAAAGAGAATCAACAGGAGGAACAAATGTGTATAAAAAAGCTACACGCGGGATAAATAGGGAGTAATTAAGAGAAGGAGGGGTTGGGAAAGACTTCCTCTGGAAAGCGGAATTTTTAGCTGAGACTAGAAAGAAGCCAGGGAAGCTATTAGACTGAGGTGAGGAAAAAGAGCATTCCAGGCTTGGGGGTGAGAAAATGCCTGGGCCAGGAGATGGAGTGTCTTCTCCGGGGACAGCAAGAAGGCTCCAGCATCACTGAATCAAAGACTTACGGCAGGCAGACCCACCAGCATGCTATTGCAATAGTCCAGCCCTGAGGTGATAAGTTGCTGCACCAGGGCAATGCAGTGTCAGCAGAGAGAAGGCTTATTTTTAAAAACTGAATTAAATTACTTTTTTTAGTTTTCAATATTCACTTTTAAAAAATTTTGAGCTGCAATTTTTTTCTCCCTCCCTCCCCTCCCACCTCCCCCAGATGGCATCCAATCTGATAAAAGCTATACATGTACAATCATATTAAACACATTTCCACATTAGTCATGTTGTGAAGGAAAAACCAGAATAAAAGGGAGAAACCTTGAGAAAGAGAAAAACAACAAAAAAAGAGAAAATCATATGCTTTGATCTGCATTCAGACTCCACAGTTCTTTATCTGGATGTGGATGGCATTTTTCATCATAAATCTTTTGGATTGTCTTAGATCATTGTATTGCTGAAAAGAGTTGTCTATTAAGGTGATCATGGCACAATGTTGCTGTTACTGTGTACAATGGAATAACAAAATTTCAAACAAAGATAATCTTATTTCTTGTCAAGTAACTGGGCTATTGACCCATTGAATGTGGAGTCTCTGCTTTATCCACTGAAGGGATTAGCCTAAGACTAAACCAAAGGAAATATTCTCTATTCCTTTCCAAAGTAAGCACCCTCTTCTATTATTCAGAAGATATTCACCTTATGGTACTAGAAATTTTCAATGCTGATGTTTTTGAGGAGTCTGAGGGGAAAATACTTTCTTATTTATTAATATTGTTTTAAACAAATTTTATGTGTGTAGAAATTATCTAACTGGAAACTATACATGTTAACCTCAGAGATCCTCTAGGGAAATAAATGCTGGTTCCCCAATAACTTGTATTTTGGGTTTGCCCAAATTTTATCAAGTGTTTATATTTACTGGCTGGTATACATCTGGAAGCAAACTGCCTTATGTGCAGCAGTACTTTTTGTTTGAATTTTGTGTAACAACAATAACAACAGATGGGGTAACCACACCTTCTTCCAGCTCTCTCTCCGAAGGGGGCTTATTTAAGAGATGTTGCAAAGGTGAGATCAACAGATCTTGGCAACAGATCCGTTATAGTGTGGTGAGATCTAGCAAGGAATCCAGGATGACTCCTAGGTTGTGAGCCTGAGGAAAATTGAGGATGGCATATCATCTACAGTAATAGGATAGTGTGGAAGGGGAGAGAGTCTAGAGCCAAGTCCACCGACATAGATGAAGATAGTTTGTTTACCTAGTATTCCTTAATCCTATGAAAGAACAGGTTAGAACTTTTAAAAGTTCCCCTTAGATTAACGAATGCTTAAAGATTTTTAAAAATTGTTCAGCCATCAAATCTAGGATAGTGTCCTACCTTCTGTGAGCATTTAACAAAACTCCAAATAATTGAATTGTATTGACTTTTATCTTCTAATTTTAAAATCTGAATATCTCCATATAGGTGAACTTCCCCTTGAAAACACTTAAGAACATACTAAATTTTTTATTTTCTGGAATAGAAAAATATTGCAGTTTTTTCAAATAAGACTAAGGCATAGAGGGACTTGTCCAAGGTTGACTATTGTTTTGTTTCTGTATCTTTAACAAAAATTAGTTTCTGGTATGAGTCTCATTTAAATGTGTGCTATATAAATGTTAGATATTATTGTTTTTATTACTTGCAATGACAGGTCATTGCCACAAAAACACATCTTTTAACACTTATATTCCCCAGGTATATGGCACAGTGGATAAAGCATCAGGCCTGGAGTAAGGAAGATCTTGAGTCCAAATGTGACCCTTGACACTTGCTAGTTGTATGACCCTGGACAAGTCACCGAACCAACTGAAACCTCAGTTTCCTCATCTATAAAACGTGGATAAATAATGACAGCTACCTAAGGGTTGTTTTGAGGACCAAATGAGATACTATTTGTAAAGCACTTAGCACAATGCCCGGCATACAGTAATTACTATGTAAATATTAGCTTTTAATTTTATTATTGTCATTATCATATATGGATGAAAATCACAGAATATGGTAATCTCTGAAGAACTAAAATTGTAGATGACCCAAAAGAAAGTGGAAAAACATAATGGTAACAATAAGTAGACTGTCATATATTTTATGCAAAGAGTTTGTGCAGGGTATCATTGAATAAGTATATTGTTGTATAAGGAGTAGGTGAGAATAAAGTATAACAGATGGAAATCCTCATTGCTTTCCTGGTACCCACAGAATGTTAAAAAGTCTTAGAGTTGGCATCTAGCACCTTGGGTATCTCCTTTATGGACAAGAACTACACAGGATGAAAAATCATTTTGTTTCAGTGGCAGGATAGGAGTCAGAGGGGCAGGGCCTGTTTCTCTCTTTCTTGCTACCTGCATGTCCTTGGACAAATAGTTTAACCTGTCTTTCCTTATCTGTCAAATCATGTGGTTAGATTTAATATAATAAAAACCACCAGTACTTCCACAATGGCCTCTAGGACAAAGTACAAACTCTTCTGGTATTCAAAGCTCTTCACTATCTGACTCCAGCCAACCTCTGAGGACTTCTTACTCATTTCTTCTCTTCATGAATTCCTCATTCCAAACAAAATGGCTTGCCTGCTGCTTTACATATAAGACATTCCTTTGCACAGGTACTTGCCATATCTGGAATGCACTCTCTTCATCATTTCTGCCTCCTCTCTTTTAAACTCAGCTCAAGTGCCAAAGGCCAAGAAGATCTTTATTGATTCTCCCCCCCCCCGCCCCCACCACACCAGCATATTCCCAATCCCCTCCTTTCCCCCATTTCAGTGTGTTTATTGCACTTCTCTTTGGAGTTTACTTATGTATACGTTTTCTTGTTTCTCCTCATAGATTGTTAATGTTTTAAGGGTAGGTACTTTTCCCTCTTTTGTCTTTATATGTGCAGGGCCCAAGACAGTGCCGGGCACACAGTAGGAGATTAATGAATGCTAGTTGGTTGAATGAATGTTTTTGTTGTACGTTCTTTTTCAGTTGTGTCTGACTTTTTGTGCCTTATTTGAGGTCTTCTTGAACAAGAAACTAGAGAGGTTTGCCTTTTCTTTCTCTAGCTCATTTTATAGATGAAGAAACTAGTGAAAACAGGGTTAAGTGACTTACTCAAGGTCACAGCCCAGATTTGAACTCAGGTTTTCCTAACTCCAAGAAGCACTCTATCTACAATGCCACCTAGCTGCCCATGATTGCCCTAGATGATCTCTAAGGTGTTTTTTTTTCCAGTACTTAAACCTAGACTTCTAAACAGTGAATGAGCTGTCACCTATATTGTTGAAGAAAGTAACCACATCACTAAGATCATAGATCCTTTGAACTCTTATGAAGCACTTTCTCCACAACAAAACCCAGACTAACTACTATTGTTATCCAAATTTATAGAAGGGGATACTGACAGTCATTTGTCTGGTAAATGGCCAATTGGAGACCACTGCCTAGATTTCTTCATGTAGCTAGGTAGCCTGTGTGACTCACAATCTTTTCCTTTTAATAACTTAAGAAGTTAAGTTGATTTCCCCCAAACTTTTAATAATCTGTTAACAGAAGACCCCAATTCAAATATAGCCACAAACACACTTAGTAGCTGTGACCGTGGGCAAGTCATTTAACCCCTATCTGCTTCAGTTTCCTCAAGTCTAAAATGTGATAAGGGGGCAGGTAGGCACTACAGTGGATAGGGTGTTAGACCTGGAGTCAGGAAGACCTGAGTTCAAATGCCGTCTCAGACACGTACTAGCTATGTTAGCCATGGCAAGTCATTTAACCCTGCTTGCCTCAGTTTCCTCATCTGTAAAATGAAGTGGAGAAGGCAATGGCAAGTCAGTCCAGTATCTTTGCCAAGAAAATCCCAAATGGGGTCACAAAGAGTCGGGCATGAATGAACAAAATACATCCATGGTTGTCTATCTTGAGGATCAAATAAGATAATAATTGTAAAATACTTGGCACACAGTAAGTAGTTCATAAATACTTGCCCTCCCTCCACCCCTCAGTCTCATGTCCTTTCTACTCCAGGAGCTCAAAGCTTGAATGGGGTCCAAGAGCTTGTTTTCAAAAACATATTGATAAATAAATTTCAATACGATTGGTTTCCTTTTGGGGTCTATGTATTCTACTTTATGCATTTAAGAACATATTTTGGGGTTCGTAGGCTTTGAAAGTAGTAAAGTTCATAGGTTTTAAATGTGTTAAATGTATTATTCTGGGAAACAGACCTCACCATGCTGCCAAACATGTACAGAAAGAAAAAAGAGGAGAATTTTTATCATATAACTACACTGTCTCTCAAGGTGGCAGATCATTCCCCAGTGTTCCCTCCTATTTACAGGCTCGGCTCCGCCCACCGCGTTTTCCTTCCAGCTCCCATCTTCCTTGGGTTTAGGGAAAACCTGGGAACTGGATCTTCCTTTTTTTTTTTTTTTTTTTTTTTTTTTTTTTAAACACGCTCCCGGAAACTCTTAAGGGGCGCCGGGGCAGCTTCCTATTGGGCCTGCGCAGTCGAGTCGCGCGTGCTCTGTCGTAAGCTGGTTCGGTTTCTGTTGCGGGGGCGGTGTATCTCCCTGTGCAACCGGAATTGTCTGACGGCGACCCGCCCTCCTGCTCGGCAGCCACCGCCTCCTCCCGCTCCGCTAGTTCGTGTGTCCCCCCCTTGGCCTTCCCCGTCCCTCCCTCCCCGCGGCCCAGCCAGCCTTTCTCCCGAGGTCGCTCGCCCGCCTGCCCGCCGTCATGAGTCCGGGGCCCTGGCCGTCGTCTTCGTCTCGGTGGCGGTGGCTGCTGCTGTCCCTGCTGCTGGGGGCCGCCCCCGGCCCGGTCAGCCCCTTCTACCTGCCTGGCCTGGCGCCCGTCAACTTCTGCGAGGAGGGAAAGGAGAGCCCCGAGTGCAAGGTGGGCGAGGGGGGGATGGTGGTGGAGGCCGAGGGCTGGGCCGAGGCCAGGGGCTGAGCACAGGCCGGCCAGGCCCCAGGCCTCGTAGGGTGCAGGGCCCGGCCCCCTGAAGCCTGGGGCGAGCGATGGGGCCCATTGCGGCCACCCCCTTCCCGCCTCCCGCGGGCACCAGGCACCCTGGACAGCACTGTGCTAGGCACCGCTGGGAGGGAGGGAAGGAAGAGCGGACGCCCTGCCATGTCATTTCCTCAGGGAACACTCCCCTTGCTTTTAGGCTGTTTGTAACTCCTCACCTGCATTGCCTAATAAGGACGATAACAGATAGCCAGCGAGGTGGTGCCGTGGAGAGAGCTCTGGACCTGGAGTCAGGAAGACCCGGGTTCAGATCCACTCGCAGACACTAGCCGTGTGACCCTGGGCAAGTCACCTCAGTTCGCATCTGTCTGTAAAATGGGGACGCGCTGGAGAAGGAAAGGGCAAACCACCGCAGCGCCTTTGTCAGACAGTCACCCCTGAACAACAGTCTGCAATGTTTCACAGTTATCTTATTTGGCCCTCACAGCAGCCCTGAGAGGTGGGTGTGCTACTAGCCTTTTTTTACAGTTGAGGAAACTGAGGTGAAGTTGTATAGCTAGTATCTGAGGCCAGATTCGAACTCGGATCTTCGTGATCCTGGCCCAGCGCATCGCCCCGCTGCTTTAAGAATTGTAGGGAGAGAGGTTCTTAAGCCTTATTTTGGGGGTGAGGAGCAGTGGATTCCTTTGACAGCCTGGTCAAACCTGTAGACACACCTCCCATAATGTTTTTAAAAGCATAAAATTAAGTACATAGGATTACTAAGAAAACCAGTTGTGTTTATTTTTTTTTTTTTTAGCTTATGGTTCATAAGTTAAGAGACTTGGGCGCAGAAGCCTGCACACAATTCAATTTAATTCAGCAGACATCTACTAAGAATTACTTACTATGTGCAAGGCACTCTTGCTCAAGCCTTAGTGTCTTGGCCCTGGACGATCATATCTTGAGAAGCAGAATATTTCTTATTTGTAGATGGTTACACCTAGAAATGCACAAAATTTATACTGCTATTAATATTGCCACAAAAAGCCTTTACTTTCCACATTTTCAAAGCACTATGGTGGTTTTTTTCCCTTTATTACAAGCTCCTGGAAGGAATGTTTCTTTTCCCAAGAATTTTTATCCAGTCGTGAAACAGGAAAAAAGCAGATGGTTGATGAAACCTTAAGGGGGACTTTCTAGGGCAAATCTTAAAACTTTAGAGGTTAAAGTATTTCAGGTTTACTAACAGTAAAGGAAGCAGTAATGCAGTTTCAGTCAGTTCTTAAAGTCCCTTTAAAAACAGTGCATCATAATATAGATCAATTAGGTGGGGAAGAGCTCCTGGCTTTGGAGTAAGGGAGATCTGAATTCAAATTCTCCTCAGCACTTAGTAGCTGTATGTCCCTGTGCAAGTCATTTAACCCTGTTTGCCTCGGTTTCCTCATCTGTAAAATGAGCTGTAAAAGGAAATGGCAAACCACTTCAGTGGCTTTAAGTGGGGGGGGGGCACCAAAAAACCCCCAAACCCAGCCTAAGTGGGATCATTCAGTCAGACACAACTGAACATTATATGCAGTACTGTACAAGATGTTTACCTTTTACAGTAGGGCTCACAACTCATAATCCTCTTCCTTTAATAACTTAAGTTAAATTAATTTCTTCCAAACTTTTAATAATCTATTAACAAGATTTTTAAGCATTAATAACAGAATACTTAATTAATAGAATATTAAGAATTAATAACAGAATAGATGTGATCATAGGCCTATTGAAATAAGATTATTTAAAATTTTTTATTTCCTTTTATTTTTTTGTTATTTTTATATTATGACAATTTTGGTGTAATGAAAATATTATGTGTTTATTCTTTTTGTTATATAAAAGGCATTTCCTGGCTAGTGTATATTTAGATTAGTTAGGAAACTTTAAAAATTTGCATAGATAGATTTAGTTAAGTTTGACTAAATACCATGTGATTTTCATGCTAGGGTTGCCCAGCCAGAATGGGAGTCCTGATCTTAACTGAAGTGGAGGATGGAGACATTTGCTTAAGTACTCAGAATAATCAGTTCTTAAACTTTAATCTACATGACCAGATAATAAACAAGAAGCATTCCTGGGTGTGACATTCCCAGTTGGCTTATCCATAAGATGATTTTGAATTCCTTTTCAAGAGTAACTATAAGAGTCAACTCAGGAATGTTTCATAGACATCTTAGATTGGTTTAGATGGGTAGAAAACAGGTCAGAGGAAACCAGTGCTCTGAAATCCATCTTTAGTCATCTGTATTACAGAGGACTCCTAGTATACTGTTTGAGTAGAAACAACTGTTAAAAAGTAGAGAATAGCTCGTGTAATTCTCTTTTCTTTAAATCATGCCATTTAATGGAACTTGAAACAAACTTTGACTCTGTTCCCTGAGCCCTCTGACTTGTCAAATTCAGTTACCTTTAAGGTGAGGAGAGCCTATAAATTAGTAAGAGGCAGTTTTGATTTTATTAGCCTAATGATCTGTTAATGTGACCAAGTCTGTATTTGGAAGGGAGTATTAAGTCTTATGACCAATCATAAGTAATTTAAACAGCTGAAAGAACATGCCTCAAAAAATGTAGAAATAAGTATTATAAAATTAGAAAGGAATTTTTCTAAAAGAAGCATCACAGTTACTACCTCAGGCACAGAGCATGTGTAGGAAGAATTGGGTTCTGTTAGTTATTTCACTGCTTTTAGGCAAGTTATTTGGTAGTTTTTTTAACATTTAATTTTTATTGTTTTCTCAATTACATGTAAACAAAAATTTTTAATGTTTTTTAATGTTGAATTGCATATTCTTTTTGATATTTTTTACATCTACAAAATAAGAGTAACAATATATACCTATCATTCTAGTAGAATATTGTAATGCTTAATATTTGCAAGGTAATTTGAATCAGTGGGAAATTACAATATGGATACAAGTCTTTTGGTATATACAGTTTTTTGTATTGAGATGAAACAGGAAGATCTGTCTTGTTACTTTATGTAAATTTATTCTTCAATGTGTCTTAATATTTTTGTAATGTAAAATATCTGCATTTGAGGTGATTTCTTAAGTGAAAGAATTTCAAGTAAACCCCAAAGTCACTATTTCTCAGTACCATTCTCTCATTTGTTTTCTGCATTTTGTCTTTTTCTTTATTTTCTGTTATCAATAGCCATAGTATTCCTTTTATTTCTAGCTCCATACCAGTTTTTCAGATCTAGATGATAATCCATGTTGGCTAGTCCTAGAAGTAAGTAGAAGTGAATAGGATTTGCCATTCATTCTATGTCTGTGAACATTTGTTCATAATCAATCTATTATTCAGAAATTCAAACTATACAAAATTTTAGTATTTCAGATTTCTAAAGTTGTTGGATATACTGCTGCGCATTAAATCAAATATTGAGAGTATGCAAATTAGCAAAATCTGGAAAGTTAATTAATTTTCTAAGATTAACTAATGTAGGTTTGACCATCTTTTGTCAACAGGGAATTTAGATCTTAGAACAAGTAGCACAACTAGCACCACAAAATGTGTGCCACATTTTCATCTATTTGAAGTGTAGATCATGTTCTCTTAGGTGAAGGAACAGGAACTTCTTTTCCATTTAGATAAGAGTGGCCAAGTATGCACTCTTGTGGTTTCTTAGAACTAGGAATAAATGTTTTACAGAAATTATATATTAAGGAACGGCAAGTAGATACAGGTCAACTTTATGAAAATTTCACAATCTAAAAGACGCTTGCTTAAAAAGAATTTTCGTTTTTGTTTCTTGGTTATAAGTAGTTCACTTTAGGGCTTTGTATAAATTTTATGTTTATTAATATAAATATTTCAGGTGAATACCCAAATTATTTATATAAATATTTCAGTTACCTTTAAATATGGAGTAAAGGTGATGAATACAGTAGTACTGCCATTATAGGGTTGAAGATTTAATGGATTTTCTATTCTCTAGTTCAACTTTGGTATCGTTTCAGATTTTGCTAGAAAATTTTTGAGTAAAAATTTCGTTTTTAACTTTTAGTTGTCAGTTTTGTTTGTCAAGAGCTTCAATTCCTGACTTGAATGTAATAGTTGGATGTGTATTTGTCAGTGCCTAAAATCTGGCACTCTCAATAACAATACTTCACATTTATAAATCACTTTCTTCACAGCAATCCAGAGAGGTACAGAGTACACATATTATTAATATCCCTGTTTATCAGATGAGAAAACCATGACTTGAACAAGTCAAATGATTTGTATATGGTCATAATGGCATATGGCATACCTAGGCCTCACACTCAGGTCTTTCAAGTCCAGTACTCTTTCTAGCATTCCTTTGTCTCTTTTGGTTGTGATTACCTCAGGTGTACTTTATCATATTTTCTTTCAGAACTTACTCTTTCAAAATGAGATGAAAAAGATCAAGTGTCACTTTGAAACAATTTTTAAAATAAAGTGCATGTTTCTTTTCTCAGCATCTTTGTGTAAAGTCATTGTAGAGCATCTGTTAGGTCTGGGGACTTGGTGGGGTAAATTTAAGAAAGAAGATAGGAAATGTTAGCTAAACACCTATTTTTTCTTATTCCTTTCTTGGATCAATTTATAGTCTCACTGTTACCTCTCATCAGTCCTCTAGTTGTCCACAAATTGGTGATCTTTGGAATATGGCTGTTCTACATCCCTTTCTAACTTTGTTACTCTCTTTTAATTTCAATTAAGCATTTATTTTCTCTCCCCCCTTTCCCAAAAAGGAGAAAAACTTTGTAAGGAATATGCATAGTCAAGTCAAATAAATTCCACATTTGCTTGTCCAAAAATTTATATCTCATTCTGTATCTTCAGTCCATCACCTCTATTACGAGGTGTAGTGCCATGGCAATATTTACAGTGCCCATGATCATGATAAAGACTGTGACTATAAGTATTGCATGACATTCGATCACAAAATATACCAGATTCTCCAGGTAGAGAACAGAACTGGAACATTTATTTAGACACCAGAAAACTGAATCCCAAAACCAGTAAGCTGATGATTCCATCATAGTACCAAAGATATTCAGAAGCCATAATAACACTGAGAGCCACACCATCCTTTAGTTTTCCCACAAACCAATACAAGATCAATATTTACTCACAAAACTATCTCCTTGCCTGAGCTCCTCTATCCCCCACCGTCTGGCTAGCTTTGAATATCAACTTCCTGTGGGCTCTGCTTCCCATCAGCAAAACTCCTCCCACCACAGGCTCCATGTGACTACATTCAGACTATTAGGGGGCAGAGTTTACTTTCAAAGCAGGAGAGGTCTTCAGACTCTCCCCAGGTCTATTAAGAGGCAGGGAAGATTTTCAAATTCCCATTCCCATTACAGGAGGTCAGTTGCAATACTTCATCATTGGTCTTCTGGAATCATGTTGGATCATTGCATTGATCATAGTTCTTAAGTGTTTCAGAGTTGTTTTTATCTTTATGATGATTTTGTTTCTGTGTAAATGGCTGTCCTGTTCTTCTCACTTCATTCTTCTTCAGTTCATACAATCTTCCCAATTTCTCTGAAAACCATCCCTTTTTTCATTTTTTATGGTAGTCCATTACATTTATATGCCATAATTTGTTCGGCCATTCTGTTTAATGGGTACCCCCATAGTTTCCAGATTTTTGCCACCAAAGAGCTGGTGTAAATATTTTTGTTCATATGAGTCCTTTTCCTCTTTTAATCTCTTTGGGGGTAGGGTATAGGGTATAAGGTATAGGCCTAGCAGTAGTATTACTGAGTTAGAGGGGATGCATAGGTTAATTTTTTGGAAATAGCTTCTGATTTGCTAGACTAATTCACATTCCATCAGCAGTGCGTTGATGTACTTGTTTTCCTGCAGCTTCTCCAACATTTATCATTTTCCTTTTTTGTAGACTTTGCCAATCTGATGGGTGTGAAGTGGAACCTCAAGGTGCCTTAATTTGAATTTCTCTAATTATTATTTTTTTGGAACATTTTTTAATATAGATATTGATAGATTTGAATTTCCTTTGAAAATTGCCTGTTCGTGTTTGATCAGTTAGGCAAGGGCTCTTGTTTTTTTTTTTTAATTTTCAATATTCATTTTTTAATATGATTTTGAATTTCAAATTTTTTCTCCCATTCCAAATGTGGCAAGCAATCTGATAAAGGTTATACATGTGCAGTCATGAAAACATTTCCACATTAGTCATGTGGTAAAAGAAGAAACAGAACAAAAGGGAAAAGCCACCAAAAAATGACAAAAAAGTGAAAATAGTATCTTCAATCTGTATTCATACTGTATATTTCTCTGGATGTCGGTAGCATTTTCCATCATGAATCTTTTGGAATTGTCTTGGATCATTGTATTGCTGAGAAGAGCTACCTTAATCATAGTTGATCATTACACAGTGTTGCTATTACAGTAGTGCAATATTCTCCTGGTTCTGCTCACTTCACGCAGCATCAGTTCATGTAAGTCCAGGTTTTTCTGAAATCTACCTGCTCATCATTCCTTACAGCACAATAGTATTCCATTACATTGATGTACCACAACTTGTTCAGCCATACCCTGGTTCATGGATGTTCCCTCAATTTCCGGTTCTTTGCCACTACAAAAAGAACTGCTATAAATATTTTTGCACATGTAGGTCCTTTTCCCTTTTTTATGACCTCTTTAGGATACAGACCTAGTAGTGGTATTGTTGGATCAAAGGGTATGCACCATTTGATTGCCTTTTGGGCATAGTTCCAAATTTGCTTTCCAGAATGGTTGGATCATTTCACAGTTCCATCTACAGTGCATTAGTGTCCCAATTTCAAAGGTTCTTTTTCTTATGAATTTTAGTCAGTTCCTTTTATATTTTGGAAATGAGACTTTTATTAGAGAAATTTGCTGTAAAAATTTTTCATAGTTAATTGTTTCTCTTTAATTTTAGCTGCATTGTTTTTGTTTGTGCAGGTACTTTAATTTCATGTATTAAAATTGTCTTTGTTCTTTTCTTTTGTCCTCTCCTGTGTTTAGTCATGAACTCTTCCCTTACCCATTGGTCTGATAGGAAATTTCTTCCTTGTTCCTCTAATTTGTTTATGATATGTGACATTTTATAATTTGTCACTCCACCCTTATTTCTTTCTTTCTTTTAAAAGCAATCGGGGTTAAGTAACTTGCTCACGGTTACACGGCCAGGTGTTTCTGGGTGTGTGCTAAGTGTCTGAGCCCGGGATTTGATCTCCAGGTTATCCTGACACTGGAGCCGGTGCTCTTACTTGCTGTGCTACCTGGAAGCCCCTCCACCCTTATTTCTTGATCTCCTAAGAGCACCGAATCCCTAAAATTAACAATCAGCAAAAAAAAGTGTATGCATTCAAACAGACAAATAATGTACCCAGTGTCTGTTCAGGCATAGCAGGGTCTGAACTAGAGCTATTTTTCAATTATGCTTAGGTTATTTATATAAAGAGGGAGTTAGACTAGTTAATCTCTAAGGCCCTTTCCAACTGTAAAATTCAGTGACTTGGTCTATCCAAGTATATAGAATCTTTGTTACTATGGGAAGTATAGGATTTGGGGAATTGGCCATAGACTTGTGGACATCCATTTCTGACCTCCCACATTCCTTCTGGAATTTTAGATTATTTTCAAAGCAGGACCTCTTGTCTCCTCCAGTTTGTTCCTTCTTTCTACTATGTCAAATGGTCTAAACAGATATTATTACCAGATTCGAGTGGTTTAAACCAGTGCTGTCAAACTCAAATGGAAACAGAGCCCCTAAACCATTCTGGTGCATATTGACATTATCTTTTATTGTATTTTTATTTATTTTGTCAGTTATTTCTTAATGATATTTTAGTCTGGTTTGGGGGGTACCTGGAAGTGGTGTGGGCATACAGGCAGAAATGTTTGACTTCTTGGGTCTAAAGCTCTTGGTGTAACTTCAGACTTAGTTTTTAAGCAAACAGGACTTCTGCAGCCATGCCTTAGTTTCGTTCCATTGTGTTCAATCAATCATCTCCTTCTTTTATTAGGAATTGCTCATCAAAACTACCCTTTGCTTGCTTGCTACATTGGAGTCTCAAAAAGCGGGAAGAAAAAATTAAGGGAGAAGGGGAAATGAGAGAAAAGAATGAAAAAAAATTAGTGTTCATTAAGTAAGTGTGGAGGAGAACAGTATAGAAAGGGAAATACAGTAGATTATAGACCAGGTGACCTGCATGTAATAAAACAGACTACAATTGTGACCAGATTTGAGGTTAGACATAGGATAAAGCTGAACAGAAATTAAGGTTACAGTGAAAGAAAGAAAAAGAAGGGAGGGTGCAGGCCTTTAAAAGTAAGCTAACTAAATCAGTTATGATATAAGTCAACCCTATCACTCCATTCTACCCCAGTAATAAAAACTCTTAAGGAAAAGACTGGGGAAGCTTTGTATTTTATTTCAAGGACTCCGGCAAAGGAAAGTTTTCTTAAAATGTTTAAAAGGGGAATAAATTCTAGAACTTTGAGAGAAGAGTGTCTATTCTTTTCTGTCTGTATGACAGTGCCCGGAACATAATGAGTGCTCATTAAATATTTTTTCGTTTATTTATATCTGTAGTGGTTTAGATAAGGTCTTATATGTGATTATTGTAGGATATTACAGTTTTAGAGTTTGAGGGGAATCTACAGGTCATCTAGCCCAACCACTTCATTTTATAGATGAGGATATAAATCCTTCAAGGGGAAATGACTTCCCTAAGGTGAAACAGCAAGTAAGTGGTAGAAGTAAGACTTGAAGTTGAAGTAGGTACCAACAGTGTTCTTTTCATTATACTAGAGAGAGAGTTAATTGATTTTTAAATGGGGAAGGAAATAGCAGTAAGGGACATCTTATAAAAAAAAGTGGAGAGGGAGGTGGCATTTAATTAGCAGATATCATATTATGTTAAAGAGAGAAAAATGTTTTAACCGTGAGTTGACTAATATGCCTAAATAATTCTCAACTAGAGACTAAAATATTCTACATTAATGTTTTACTAAAGATTTTCAGTGCTACTTCAAGAGATAGCATACTTATTTTAAATGACTCATTCAAAGAATCCCTAATATGTGATTCATTGTTCCCTTTACTTTTATTTCACATCTCAGTTTTCATTGTGCTTCACATAAGTTGTTTTAAATTGGAGTCTTTTTTATCGATTTCCTTTTAAATGATATAGTTGTATATCGTATATGCCAAATTTGTTTCCTAACACATTTGAAATATCTGTATCTGATAATAAGTTTCATTATAATTTGTCATGTGCTACATAGTAGCCTTTTTCACAAGGACTTTTTTCTGTTCTCTGGAGTGAAAGATTTAATTCTCTTTGGTTTTAGCCTACTATATTTATCTTGGATATTTTGGAGAGAAAATTAGGATTTTTTAATCTTCAGACCATCCATGTTCAAAATAATAACAGCTTTAAAGCAAAAAAAGATAAGATAGAAATCAAGCCAGCTATCTTAGTACCATGAAGAAGGACACTGTTTTAGGGACCAGATTGGAAATACAGAAATAGATGCTACTTTTAAGAAAGAAAGAAAAATTTTGTTCAACTGATATCTCTTTATTAAATGAGGAAAGGATATCATTAATAGAAGATAACTAAAGGAGCAATTCAATTCACTAAACATTTATTAAATACTTAGAACTTGCCAGATACTTGGTACATGCTGAAACTACAAAGATAAAATGAAATGATCCTTGTCCTCCACAGAGACGTAATGTAGTACAGTAGAAAGAGTGTAGAACATGGAAGACTGAACTTGGAGTCACAGGACCTGAGTTCAAATTCCAGCCATCTCATTTACCTGAGTCTTAATCATTTAGGATGTGATACTTGAGTTTATCTTTGAAGAGGCAGAAGTGAGGAAAGAGTTTGCCAAGCATGTAATGGAGTTAATGAGGGAGGAATAATAGGAAATGAGTTTAGAAAGGTTGGAACCAGATTGTGGAAAACTTCAAACATAAAACTGAGCTATTTATAGTTTTATCATAGAGAGGCACTAGGGAACTACTAAAGTTTCTTGAGTAGGGGAGTGACATGGTCAGATCGGTGTTTTAGGAATATCAGTTTAGCAGCACTATTGAGGATGGATTGGAGGCAGGAAGGTCAGTTAGAATGCTATTTTTAATAGTTTAGATGAGAACTGAAGACAGTCTGAATTAGAGTGGTTGTAGTGTGAATAGAAGGAATGGGTCAGTAAGGAGATCTGCTTTCTTTAGATTATCAATAGCTGCATCCTTTAATGTTTGCAATAAATTATAATGAAAATAGTTGACAATTTATGATGCTGAAAGATCCTAAGTGTTTGAAGAAATCACTGTACTAAATAGTTATACTTATTCAGTAACAACAGCAACAACATTAAGGTAGTAGGTAGGAGTGAAGCAAATGATTTCTGTTTAACTTAAAAAATATTTAGGTCATCTAGTGCAGCCCCAAATCATCCCATACAATATCCCCAATACGTAGAAGATCTCCATTGATATAGAACTTAGAACTTATCCTCTCCCAGGGTAGAATGTTTTACTTTTGAATATTTATAATTGTTAGTAAGTTTTTCCAAAATCTGATTTAAAGCAGATTTCGCTGAAGGAGGACAGGTCTAATTCCCTTTTCTGCATAAGAGCTGTTCTGATACTTGAAGACTGTTAGCTATGAGGCACTGCTCTCAAACACCTACTTCCACCCCACAAACCCCCCCCTTTTTTTTTCAGATTAAACATCATTTAACTGATTCTCTGATGGTATATCAGTAGTTTCTTCACTGTCCTAGTCACCAGCTAGGTCCATTCCACCTTGTTAGTGTCCTACAAATTTAACAGCCAGAATGGAGCATGGTAGTTCAGATGTAACCTGATACGACAGATTATAGTTAGCTCTTTGATTTTGAGACATCATCTAACCAAAGATCATGTTAGCTG
This sequence comes from Petaurus breviceps papuanus, assembly GCF_028583685.1. NCBI lineage: Eukaryota > Metazoa > Chordata > Mammalia > Diprotodontia > Petauridae > Petaurus > Petaurus breviceps. The sequence goes on from NW_027187289.1 coordinate 3,109,405, forward strand.
TTTTGGCTACCATGTCACACTATTGACTCACATTAAACTTGGAGTCCACTCAAACTACCACATATTTTCGTAGCAACTATTGTCTGGTCAGCCATTTCCTTAATTCTCTCCCTACCCCCTAAACTTGTGAAGTTGCATACTGAATCTCAAGTGTGGACTTTATATTTATCCCTATTGAATATTATCTTCTAAGAGTTGTCTCATTGCTCTAGATTATTAAAATCTTTATAGGTCATTCATCATTCAGCATTTATTTATTTCATTTATTTCATCTTTCATGTTTGATAAGCATTTGTTTTATATCTCCTTCCCAGTAACTGATAAAAATGTTGAACAGCAAAGCCAGAAACATATTCCTAGTCAAACTTGCAAATTGACATAATGAAAGCTTGTTGTGGTCTGTCAACTAGTTTTGAATTTACCTACTATCAAAAGACTTTAGTTTCTTCTCCATAACTTTACAGGACAGTAGATTTAGAGCTGAAAAGGACCTTAGAGATCATTAAATCCAGCCCATAAATTTTGCAGATGAGGAAACAGATTCAGAGAAATGTGATTTGTTTGACATATAGTAGATACTTAGTAAATGTTTGTTGATATATTGTCTGGTCACATAGTTAACAAATGTTAGAGCCTGGGGCGGCTAGGTGGCCGTAGTGTAGAGCACCGGCCTGGAGTCAGGAGGACCTGAGTTTGGTTTCGGCCTCAGACACTTAAAACCCACACACACACATACACACGCACACGCACACGCACACGCACAAAAAAAACTCGCCTGTAACCTTGGGCAAGTTACTTAACCCCAATTGCCTTCTAAAAGGCAAAACAACAACAACAGCTCTCAGAGCCAGAATTCTAACCTAGGTCCTCTAACTCCAACTCTGAGACTCTTTCCACTGTATCAGACTAATCTAAAGCAGTGCTTTCTTGGCTCCTTCATTTGTCCTCATATGAATTAATCACCAGAAGTAGTAGGAGTTCTTAGGTTTAATAACCTCTGGAAAAAGTTCTCCTTAAGTCACAAGAAGATTGCTGCTGTTCAGTCGTGTCTGACTCTTCATGAATCCATTTGGGGTTTTCTTGGCAGAGGTGCTGAAGTGGTTTGCCATTTCCTTCTCCAACTCATTTTATAGATGAGGAAACTGAGGCAAACAGTGTTAAGTGACTTGTTCAGTGTCACACAGCTATAAGTTTCTCAGAGACCAGATTTGAACTCAAGAGTCTTCCTGATTCCAGACCCTGCACTGTATCCACTGGGCCATCTAGTTGTCCTGAGATAACTTTAGTGCTAGCAGTATTCTGACTCCTGATCCCATGCAAATTAGACTCTGTTTTCCTTAAAAGGTATTGAGGACACCTCTGATTGGTTCACCTGAGTGAAGCTCTCTTGCTTGAGTGGTCCATCGATTTCTACCAGCCAACTATCAGAAAGGGTTCTCTCAAGCTCCTAGAGCCTGTTGTCTATTCAAATGATGGATTAATGGCAGCAGCCTAAGCCTTTAGTTCCCTGAGCCAACCATATCTTGAGGATGTTTTTAATGCCTTTTAAAGAGAAACAAGCCTAATTTAAAGGGGTTAGGATATTGTTCTTAGCTATTTGTTCTTGGCTGTATTAGTACTGCTTATCCTCAGGTAGTTCATTGCCTGTGACATCTTTATTAATCTTCTGACCAGAATCAGGTGACCTTTTCTTTGATACCTGTGAGTCTTTGTCATTCATTGGTACACAAAAAGCTGCTTCTATTGAGGGTCAAACTTTTTTCTTTTATGAGAAGAGTTTTATACCTATTTTCTTCGTACAACATTCAATGTTTTTTCTTCCCTTCCTTATCATTGTGACAGTTTTCCAACCTCCTGTTAGAAGTTAAGATTTCTGTCTCTTCTTTTTGTTTTATTTTTCCTTTGAAATACCTCTTCTATTCTTTCAAGAAACACTTTGTTTTCCTTAGTTAACCTGGAGAGAAGAGCCTAAGGGAATTTGAAGATCTTCCCTGTCTTGAAAATATACTCTGCCCCCAATAGGTTGAATGTAATCCCACGGAGCCTGTGATAGAAGGAGTTCGAGGAAGGGTGGAGCAGAGCCCACAGGAAACTCAGAGTCAGAGCACCTAGACAGGGTTGGGAGGAGAGGACACATCTGAGGGAGACAGTTAGGCTTGTGAGTAAAAGTTGATGTTTGACACCTGTTGTGACAGCTAGACTTGTGTTGGTTTGTGGAAAGGCTAAAGGATGCTGTGTCTCTCTGTGCTGTGGCTTATTAACTTCTTTGCTACTATGATGGAATCGGCTTACTGGTTTTGGGATTTGGTTTTCTGGTGTCTGAATAAATGTTTTTCTTCTGTTTTCTATTTGGAGAGTCTATTATATTTTGAGATTAAGCACTATGCTGGTATATTTATAGTGACTGTTGGTGCTGTGAATATTGCATTGATGCTACATCAATCTATAAACAAATTTCCACTTTGGCCATGTCTTAAACAAATTTGTCTCATTCTGCATCATTAATCCTCTAGAATCGTGGTTGGTCATTATGATGATAAGAGCTGAGCACAATGATATTACATCACATTTATATACTATAACTTGTTAATCCATTCACCAGTTTGTGGACACTATCTCACTTTCTCATTCTTTGCTACCTCAAAAGGAGCTTTAAATATTTTTGTATATCTTTAGAGTTTGCTTTGTTTCAGACTCATCTCTCCCTTAACCTAGTCTCCCTCTTAATTCCCTTTTCCTCCCGTCTCTTTCATTCCTATTTCACATATTAAGTGAAATGTATTTCTGTATCTAATTGTGTAAGTGAGTATTTGTGTATTTGCATTTTTTCTTTTGACCAGCTCAGATGAAATTGAGGTTCAAGTGTCAGACATCCCTCTCCTCCTTTGTTTGTATAGATGTCTACTTGTGTTCCTAGGTTGAGTTAATTTTTCCCAATTTATTTTTCCCTTCACTCCATTACTTTTCCTTTCTCTTTCCATTCTTTTCTTAAGATCATCAAGACATAATAGAACCACTTCCAGGCTTGTCTAGTTGGACTCCTTCTGTGAACACTGATGATGATAAGAGTTCAGAGGGCATACATGTATTATTTCCCAAGATTTGAATGTAAGCGATTTATTCTTGTTCATTCATCTTTATCTTTTTCTATTTCTTTTCACTCCTGTGTTTGAACTTCAGAGTTTCTCTACAGCTTAGTACTTTTTTTCATGGATGCTTGGAAGTTCTCTATTTCATTAAGTAACCATATTTTCCCTTGCAGCATTGTACTCAAATTTACTGGGTAAATTATTCTTGGCTGTGAGTCTTTATTGTTTGCCTTTTGGAATATTGTATTCCGAGGTCTTTGTTTCTCTACAGTATTGGTTGCTCTGAGTGTATGATCCTGACTGGCTCTTTGGTACTCAAATTCATTCTTCCTGGTTATATGTAGTACTTTTTTCTTTAACCTGGAAGTTCTAGATTTTGGTTATAATGTTCCTGAGAGTTTTCATTTTAGATTTCTTTCAGGAAAGGAACAGTGAATTCTATTTCAACTTTGTCCTCTAGTTCTAAGAGATCTGAGTGGTGTTTTGGGGGTGTTTTTTAAAAAATTTTTTGAAATAGAATGTCTAGGGTTTTTTTTGGGGGGGGGGTTTGGTCATGGTGTTCAGATAGTCCAGTGATTCTTCAGTATTTTCTCCTTCATCTGTTTTCTAGATCATTTGTTTTTGCTATGAGATAATCTTACATTTTCTTCTATTTCTTCTTAGCTTTTAGACCTCATTTTAATATTTCTTGTTGCTTCATGAAGTCATTGGCTTCCATTTGTTTTTTTTAATAGTATTTTCCCCCCAATTATATGTCAAGACAATTTTTAGCATTCATTTTGACAAGATTTTGAGTTCCAAATTTTTTTCCCTCCCTCCCTTCTTCCCCTCCTCTTTTCCCAAAAGGAAATTCCAAATTCCTAGGCAATTTGATATAGGTTATACATGTGCTATCATGTAAAACACATTTCCATATTAGTCACAGTTGTGAAAGAAGAAACACGTCTGAAGGAATTAAAGCCACAAAAAAGAATAAAGTAAGTGAAAAAATTATTTTGCATTCAGAGTCCATCAGTTCTTTATCTGGACGTGGAAAGCATTTTCTTTGGTGAGTCCTTTGAACTTGTCTTAGATTGTGTTGCTGAGAAGAACTGAGTTGTTCATAGTTGATCATCCCACAGTGTTGCTGATACTCTGTACTATGTTTTCCTGGTTCTGCTCATTTCACTTTCCATCTTTTCATACAAGTCTTTCTAGGTTTTTCTGAAGTCTTCTTCATCATTTCTTATGACAAAACAGTATTCCTTGAGTCTGTTTCTCTTATTCATAAGTGTAGCACTACTTAAACTGAGTCGTGAGCCCAGGTTGTGAGTGGAAAAAATTTAAGAAGCCCTGGGTTAGAGAATGCTCTCACAAAGTTACCTTTTCTTTCTGCTTTCACCCAACTTAATTATCCTGTTAGAGTCCATTGGGGAAAATGCTTAGTTATGTACTTCTATTTTAGTGATACACAGATGGACAACAGTAAAAGAAAGATGGATTTCCAGAATTAAAATAATCTTTTCCCCACTCCTCCCATCATACACAGGTCATTGAGAGGAGTATGTGAAAGTATCAGAGCTCATGATAGTCATTAATAGTCAGTAAACATTTATTAAGTTCCTCTATGTGCCAAGTACTGGAGATACAAAGAAAGGGTGTGACAGGAACTGCTCACAGTCTAATGGGGACAGCCAGCACTTAAAATGAAGCTGAAAAGCAGAGGTGTGGAGTGAACATGACTTGGGTGAGGGCATGATGAAGTCCTACAGCTGGGTGGGAAATGATCTGAGGACCTGTGAATTTCAGAGTTGATTTCATTTTGCAAAATTATGAGTTTCTGGAGAGTGAAATCTGGGTCATCTGGGTGGGAAATGATAAGGTAAATTCCCAAAGTTCCTTCCTTAAATAGTGGAGGATAGGGAGGAACTTTCCAGTGTCCAACCTCTACCCTCTGTAGTCAGAGGGAAGGGCCCTGGGGCAGGAACTGCTGAGGGGGCATGAGTTTCAGAGTTGATTTCATCTTGTGAAATGAGTGGTGGATAACATTTCTGATCCACATATGGAACATGGAACTAGGTACATTTAGCCTAGAGAAGACTCAGAGATATATGATAGTTGTGTTCAGATATTTGACTGTCATGTAGAAAAGAAGTTAGGTTTCTTCTGTTTGGTTCCAGAGGACAGAACCAGGTAGATGTTGCACAGAGTCAAATTTAGACTTGATAACTTCCTAACTATTATAGCTGCCCCAAAGTGGAGTTGTCTTGAAGACCATTTCTCAACAAGGTCTTTGGTGTATACATTGGACTAACTAACTGCTAAGGTCTCTGGCAGCTCCCAAGTTCTGTGATTCTTTTTTTTTTTTTCTTAAAGCAATTGGGGTTAAGTAACTTGCTCAAGGTTACACGGCCAGGTGTTTCTGGGTGGGTGCTAAGTGTCTGAGCCCGGATTCAATCCCCAGGTCATCCTGACACTGGAGCCAGTGCTCTTACTTGCTGTGCTACCTGGCTGCCCCGCTGTGATTCTTTATACAAATTTTTTTTTTAAAATTTAATTAGTTTTCAGCATTCATTTCCACAAGATTTTGAGTTACAAATTTTCTCTCCATCTTTACCCTATTCCCCCACCCTAAAATAGCAATCCTACTGAATACCCCTTCCCCCAATCTAGTCTCTCTTGTATCTTCCCCCATCTCTCCTCTGACTTTCTGGTATGGCAAAATGGATTTCTATATCCCAGTGCCTGTGTATCTTATTTCCCAGTTGCATGTAAAAAAAATTATGTGTGTGTGTGTATATATATATATATATATATATTTTTTTTTTTTAACATTTGATTTTAAAACCTTGATTTCCAGATTCTTTCCCTTCTTTCCTCATTACCCACCCCTACTGGGAGGAAAAGTGATTCAATATAGATTATACATGTGTAGTTACACAAAACATTTCCATAGTAGATGTATTGTGAAAGAATGACTATTTCCCTCCATCCTACCCCGCCCCCTGCTTATTCTGTTTTCTACTTTGACCCTGTCCCTTTTCAAAAGTGTGCTTCTAACTACCTACCCCCCCATCTGCCTTCCCTTCTATCATCCCCCCTCTTTTCCTCTTCCCCCTACTTTCCTCTAGGGTAAGATACCCTATTTAGTGTGTATGTTATTCCCTCCTTAAGCCAAATTCAGTGAGAGTAAGGTTGACCCATTCCCTTTTGCCTTCCTGTTCTTCCCCTCCAATGTAACAGTTTTCTCTTGCTTCTTTTATATGAGGCAGTTTATCCTATTCTATCTTTCCTAATCCCCTCTCATTATATTCCTCTCTCACCTCTTTTCTTTTTTAGATATCATCCCTTCCTATTCAACTGATCCTGTGCCTTCAGAGGTCTATGTATACATGTATACATGTATGCACACACTCACATGTGTATATGCACATATACTCTCCTATATAAACATATATATGTATGTATACATATATACATATATATTTCCTTAGACTATACTCATACTGAGAAGTCTCATGAGTTACAATGATCATTTTACCATGTAGGAATGTAAATAGTTCAATTTTAATAAGCTCTTTATGATTTATTTTCCCTGTTTGCCTTCTCATGCTCTCTTGCTTCTTGTATTTGAAAGTCAAATTTTCTATTCAACTCTGTTTTTTTCATCAAGAATTCTTGAAAGGCCTCTCTTTCATTGAAAGAGTATTGCCCTTTGGAGTTAAGAAGTTTTAACACTTACTAGCTATTTGACTCTGAACAAAGCACTTAGTCTCTGAGCTTCAGAGAGGGTATGGATTAGACTCAACACCAAGTTTATGGCCGGATGCACTTTGACTGTGTCTTAGCTACAACTATACTGGTTTCCAAAGGTCACTACCAGAATTTGGTCCTTGCTTCTCAGGTAACCATGCTGCATTGACTGCTAACCTGAACTCTGGAATGATGGGATGCCAAAGAACCTTCTGGGCCTTTGGAAACTCCAAGGCCAGAGGCTGTACTCCTTTTACTGGATCTAATGAATGAAGTAGTAGTGATAATTGTAGTTGGGAAGGACCTAGGCCAGGGTCTCTTTAATGGATGACAATTTGTATCTGAGATAGTTGCTATGGAAATGATCGAATGTAAATTTTATTTTTTTGGTACTCCCAGCTAAGCTGTTATACTACAGAATATTGTCCTACTCCAATAGAAGAAACAAGAACAGGTAAAGACTTTAGCTGGCACGAAAACTAATGATTAAAGGGAAAATATTTTTGAAAAAAATTCACACCCAAGTAATATTAAAGGGTAAATAGAGCACCTCACCTGTTTGGGAGATTGCTGTAACATATGGGTTGATTAGATGGCTGTGTAGGGCCCTTCTGAACCTCAGATTCTGTGATTCTTCTTGCTCATTATGAGGCAAGAGGGGACACCTAGAAGTTAGAGGTCACATAAGCAGGGCCTTCTCTACCTGATTAGTCATGCTTGAAAGCCTAGCCAAGGTGGCCTTTTTGTTAGCTTTAGCAATGCAAGCAGAAAACTATGATGAAGAGGAGATTTTGGAATCATACCCAGTGGAGTGAGATGCTGTGACACTAAGAGAATCACACAGGAATTGAGACCTACTGAGAAGATGGTAGATTTACATCTTTGTCTAAAGCTCATTCTGAGACATAGGTTCCGTGAGTGGAATGGAAGGGCAAATTAGGTATTATTACCTAATAATTTTAAACATTTTTGTAGGCAATTCTCTCCCTCCCTCCCCCCGGAGAAAAAACACTTCTATATACAAAGTAAGAGAAAAAGAGGATTATAGGTGAAATGTCTATTATGTACAGCTTGCTTTGAAAAAAAAAAGTACATAGTAAATTCAGCATGTTACTTTCAGAGTTTTTCTTTTTGTGTTTCGGCACAGTAATAAGGTTGTTTTGTGTTTTTTGTTTTTGTTTTTTACATTTATACACCAGTAATTTATTCAGCTACTTCCCAGTTGACAGTCACTGCCTTTGTTTCTAGTTCTTTGATATAGCAAAAAGAGCTGCTAAAAATGTTATTGTGGTAGGAATGTTTTTCCTTTCATTGATCTCTTTAGGTACTGCCGGTGATAACTTCTGAGTCCATAGTTTTAGTGATTACTAATTGCTTTCCAGAATGACTATCAATTTACAGATACACCAGTAGTACATTAATGTGTCTATCTTCCTGTAGCCATTTCACATTTGTTATTTCCCTTTGTCCTCTTGTCATGTTTGTGAGATGTAGCATTAGAGTTGTTATAATTTTCATTTCTTTAATAGTGTTTTGGAACATTTTTTCCTATGGCTCTTGATAAATTTGGACCACTGTTTCTTATCAGGAATGGTTGTCAGTGTTTTAATTCATTCCTTATATATTTTGAATATCAGACTTTTATCAAAGAAAGTACCATTTAGATTGTACTTTTTCCTCTCCTTTTTATTTTTGCCCAATGCTTTTTAATTTTGCCCAAATTAAATATAATTTAATTTACACAAGTTAAATGCAGTATAATGCACCTGCATTTGTTACCTAGAATTCTGGTAATTTTAACTTTTTTGTTTTTGCTTTTAATTTGTATTCACTTCCCTTCCTCTTTTCTCATGAAAAAAAGAAAAAAGCCTTAAAACAGAATTGAATAGCCCAGAAAAACATCCCCACTTTGGCTGTGCCCAAAAATATTATGTCTCTTTATGAACTATAAATTCATCACTTGTCTTTATTTAGTTTTTTTTGGAGGGCAGTTGGGGTTAAGTGACTTGCCCATGGTCACATGGCTAGTAAGTGTTTAGTGTCTAAAGCTGAATTTGAGCTCAGGTCTTCCTGACTCGAGGGCTGGTGCCCTATTCACTGTGCCACCTAGCCACCCCCATCACTTTTCTTTCAGGAAGGTTGTGTTTTTTCTTTATTCTTTTAGATTTGTGGTTTATCGTTGCATTGATCAGAGTTCTTAAGAAGGCTTCAAAGTTTGTTTTTCCTTATATTATTGTACAAATTGTTCTCCTAGTTCTCACTTCATTCCGTGTCGGTTCACAGAGGTCTTTCCAGTTTTTTTTTTTGAAATTGTTTATCATTTCTTTTGACAGTATTTTTTTTACATTTATGACTACAAATAGTTTTTTTTTTTTTTAGCTTTCCCCCTTAATTCCCAATTTTTGTCTATTATGAGAAGAGCTGCTATAAATATTTTATTTTTTTGGCATATACTTTTAGTGCTATAGCTGGGTCAAATGGTAGGCACGTTTTAGTTTTTGGGCATATCAGTTCACAGCTCCACTAATAGTACATTAGAGTACCTGTTTTCCCTTTCTAAAAATTTAATTTTTTATTTTGAATAAATGAGATATACATTTCCATGCACAAAGTCAGACAGGAAAATAAGGTTGTGCATTGTATCTATGAATCTATTTCACTTATAGTTGCTTCACCTGCTAAGTATACAATGAAGTAATCATATTCAAAATTGTCTGGCTTATCTATATTCCTGCTGATCTTTACTCTGTACTCTTGTTTGTATTTCTAATTTCTTCAGTGGACCTTTTTTGTTCTCTTAAAAAAATTTTTTTTGGTAATTTTATCACTTGCACCCTAACCTCCAAAAAAATATTTGAAAGAAGAACAAAACAAATCCTCACTTTTGGCATTTCTAAATATATGTCTCATTCTGTACCTTGAGTTCATCATACCACTGTCAGGAGGTGGGGAACATATTTCAGCTTCTGGTGTTTTTTCCTCAAGAAATCACGTGTCAGGATTTATCTAGTGTAAGTCTTTGCAGTATTAAAAAGTTTTGAGCTTTCATAACCTAGTAAAATTGATCATGAAGGGGAAGTATGACCGTAGTTTCACAAAACAATTAAAACATAAAAATAAAGCCGACATGCTGGGCTTTCTTAATGAACAAAATTGACTTTATATCCATGAAGATCTTTGTTTTCATTTTAGCCTGAGGCTTCAGTTCTTGATTAATGAAAAGTAAACTCCATATTCCCTTTATGTATGGTTTCAGTAGCTATGAAAACCTAAGTGTTCTCTCTCCATCAGGTAGCTAAAGAAATAGGTTTCTCCTACCAATATGTTATAGAAAAAGAACATTGTATCTGGAGTTGGAGCACTTGGGTTCAAGTCTTAGCTCCACTATTGTATAGGTCATATAAAACTCTTTCAGTTACTGTAATATGAGAACAATGGGGATATGCTTTATGAGTACAGAAAGCTGTATTAGACAAAAAATAAGTAAATTTTATTGTGGACACATGGAATAAATTTTAAGAAAACTAATCCAGATTTTACTTGTAAAATGATAGAATCCAGCATGTGTTGTTTTTTTTTTTAAATATATATATGGCTAGGAGAGGGATTTAAGAGAGTGTTCTTTGAAGACTAGTTCAGTGTTCCACGGTTAAGAACACTGAAGGATTCCAGAAATAAAACATTCTATACATGTAAAAAATTATGGTTTAGCCTGTCTAAACTATTGTTTCTATTCAAACCTTGAGAAAGGCTTATGAGCTACAGAGGAGAATGTGTTCAACAAAATCCTTAAATACTAGAACTAAGGAGTATATTGTAAAACTTGAAAGGGGAGGTTTTAGGATAAACAGTAGTGCTTCATATAGTAAATAGCAGATTAAGTGGTGATATAAACTAAAAAATTAGGTTAATAACATTAATTTATGGGTGAAAAAATTATAATGATATTTTGCTATATATTGGGTTGTAGCTGTGGATTGGTAGAAAAAACATTAAGAGTCCTAATCAGGAAGTGTGGATTCTAATTTCCATTTTCATTAATTTGTTAAATCTTTTTTTCTTTTAAAAAATATTTTAGGGGTGGCCAGGTAGCACAGCGAGTAAGAGCACCGGCTCCAGTGTCGGGATGCCCTGGGGATCAAATCCAGGCTCAGACACTTAGCACCCACCCAGAAACACCTGGCCGTGTAACCTTGAGCAAGTTAACCCTGATTGCTTAAAAAAAAATTTTTTATTTTTTCTAGTTACATATAAAAACAAATTTGAAAATATTCATTTAGAAAAATTTTTGTTCCAAATTTTCTCCTTCCTTCTCCTAGCCCCTCCTTGAGAAGCAATTTGATATAGCTTGTCATGTAAAACATAATTCCATATTAGCCATGTTGTAAAAGAAAGCACAGAAGAAAAAGAAACCTACCTAATAAAAATAAAAATTTAGAATATTATGCTCTGATTTATATTCAGACTCTGTCAGTTCTTTCTGTGGAGATGGAGAGCATTTTTCATCATCAGTCCTTTAGAATTGTCCTAGGTCATTGTATTGCTAAGTCATTCATAATTGATCATTGTATGTATTGTTATTGTATGGGAGGCTCTCCTGTTTTTGCTCACTTTGCATCAGTTCATTTAAAGTCTTTCCAGGTTTTTCCGAAAGCATCCTGCTCATCATTTCTTATAGCACAATAGTATTCCATCAAAATCATATGCTACAACTTGTTCAGTCATTTATCAGTTAGTTGATGGACATCTCTTCAATTTCCAATTATTTGCCACCTCAAAAAGTTGCTATAAATATTGTTGTGCATGTAGGTCTTTTTCCTCCCTCCCTAGTCCCCTTTGGGATATTACAGATTTAGTCATGGTAACGCTGGGTCAAAGGGTATGTATAATCCTTGTTCTAAATTGTTCTCCAGAATGGTTGGATCAGTTCATTTCACCAACAGTACATTAGTGTCCCAGTTTTTCCACTTCTCCTCCAACATTTGTCATTTTCCTCTTTTGTCATACTAGCCACTCTGATGGCTATGAGGTGGTACCTGAGAGTTGTTTTAATTTGCATTTCTCTAATCAGTAGTGATTTAGAGCATTTTTTGTGGGTATAGATATCTTTTGTCATCTGAAAACTACCTGTTCATATTCTGACCATTTATAAATTGGAGAATGACTCATAGTCTTATAAATTTGACTTTTTTCTCTATATATTTGAGAAATGAGGCCTTTATCAGAGAAACTTACTGTAAAATTTTTTTTCTCCCAGTTTTTTGCCTTCTAATCTTGACTGAATTGGTTTTGTTTGTCCAATCCTTTTTAATTTAATGTAATGAAAATTATCCATTTATATCTCAATGCTCTCTATTGTTTTAGAATGAATTCTTCCTTTTTTCATAGATCTGACTAGATATACTATTCCATATCCCCCTAATTTGCTTATATTATCACCTTTTATGTCTAAATCATATAATCTGTTCTGCTTTCAATTTCAGTTTTATGGGTGAATTTGTCCTATTCACATTCGCAGTTATGATTACTGTTTCCTTCCATCCTATTTCTTCCCCTCTTTGTCCCTCACCCTCATTTAACCTTCTCTCTCTCTTTTCACCCTGTCCCCCCTTTAGTTCTGACCACTAGCTCCCTTAGTTTGCCTCTGCCTCCCCCCCCGCCCCCCTTCTTATTCTCCTCCTCTCCTAATTCCCTGTAGGGTAAGACACATTTCTAAACCCAGATGAGTGTGTATGTTATTCCCTCTTTAAGCCATTTTCTGTGAGAGTAAGGATCAAATGTGGCCCACCTTCCTCTGTCCCCCATCTTTCCCTTCATTGTAAAAGTTTTTGTACCTCTTTTATGTCAGATAATTTACCCCATTCCACCTTTCCCTTCTCCTTTCTCCCAGTGCATCCCTCTTTCTCACCCTTTCATTTTATTTTTTGTTTTTGTATTTCATTCCATCATAATCATCAACTCATACCCAGGCCCCTGTCTATTGTGGCGTTTAAAAAGGTTTGAGAGACATAATTTCTGCATAATTTAATCAATGTATTAATAATGCCAACATTTTAGTAAAAAGATGATCAATTGGCCGTCTCTCCTAGACCAAAGAACCCTCATGGTGGTGGACTCACAGTTTATATGTCCTTCAAAGAGTCCTGAGGGTAGCAATCAACTTGGTTAAATGAGAGGGTGGGCTATATTACAATGAGAATTTTGGGGTACATGACTTGGGTCACCCCCAGACGTGTCTGAGCAACTGCAGTGATCAGGAACACATCCATTAGCTTAAGCTTAGAATTTCTTTTACTTAGATCTTGGCCTGGGTAAATCTTTCAGAAATATTTCTGAATTTACACTGATTTCTGAATGAGGAAGTAGAAAAGGAGAAAAACCTTGGTTCTGATTGGATAGTTAATTATTAATACCAGAGAGAAATAATCATTTCTCACCCTCTGTGTATTCCTTCTAACTGTCCTAATAATGAGAAAATACTTAGGAATTAGAAGTATCATCTTTCCCTGTAGAAAAGTAAACAGTTCATTGAATCCCTTATGAATCTTCTTTCCTTTTTGCTTTTTTATGCTTCTCTTGAATCTTGTATTTGTAAGTCAGATTTTCTATTCAACTCTGATCTTTTCATCATGAATGCTTGAAAGTAATTTATTTCATTAAATTTCCTTTTTTTTTTTTCCCCAGAAGGATTATGCTCAGTTTTGCTGGATAGGCAATTCTTGGTTGTAACCCAAGCTCATTTGCACTCTGGAATATCATATTCCAAACCTTCAGATCCTTTAATGTGGAAGCTGCTAAGTCTTGTGTTACCCTGACTGTGGCTTCACGATATTTTAGTTGTTACTATCTGACTACTTGCGGTATTTTCTCCTTGATCTAGCAGCTCTGGAATTTGACTATAATTATTCCTGGGAGTTTTCATTTTGGGATCTCTTTCAGGAGATGATAAGTGGATTCTTTCCATTTCTGTTTTACCCTCTGGTTCTAGGATATCAGAGTGGTTTCCTTGATAATTTCTTGAAATATGTTATCAGACCCTTTTTTAAAATCTTGACTTTCAGGTAATTCACTACTTAAATTATGTCTTCTCAATCTATTTTCCAGATCAACTCTTTTTTCAGTGAGATATTTTACATTTTCTTCTATTCATTTTTTTGATTTTGTATTATTGTTTCTTAATATGTCCTATAGTTATTAGCTTCCATTTGCCCAATTCTAGTTTTTAAGGAATGGTTTTCTTTAGTGAGCTTTTGTGCCTCATTTTCCATTTGTCTAATTGTACTTTTTAAGGAGTTTTTTCTTCAATGAATTTTTGTATGTCTCTTTTCTGTGTAAACAATTCTGATTTTTAATGAGTTGTTCAGTGAATTTTTGTACTTCTGTTGTCATTTGGCCAATTCTGCTTTTTAACAAGTTCTCTTCAGTAGATTTTTGTGCCTCCTTTTTTTTTTGAGAGGGAAAGACAGGGCAGTGGGGTTAAGTGACTTGCCCAAGGTTACACAGCTAGTAAGTGTTAAGTGTCTGAGGTTGGATTTGAAGTCAGGTCCTACTGACTTCAGGGCCCGTGCTCTATTCACTGTGCCACTTAGCCACCCCATTTTTGTGCCTCTTTTACCATTTGACTTGTTCTCTTTTAAGGTTTTGTTTTCTTCAATTTTTGTGTGTGTCTCCTTTACCAAACTGTTGACTTCTTTTTTTGTGTGTGTGATTTTCTTGCATCGCTGTAATTTCTTTTCCCAGTTTTTCTTCTACCTCTCTCATTTGATTTAAAAAATCCTTTTTGAGCTCTTCCAGAAAATTTTTTTCCCTTGGGGGGGGCCTGAGACCAATTCACATTTTTATTTGAGACTTTGCATGTATCTGTTTTGACATTGTTGTCTTCTTTTGAGTTTGTTGTCTTCTTCTGAGTTTGTGCTTTGATCTTCCCTGTTACTGTAGCAACTTTATATGGTTAGAATCTTTTTTTTTGGTTTGTTTGTTTACTCATTTTTCTAACCTACTTCTTGACTTCTAACTTGATATTAAAGTTCCCAGGGTGGAGGAAGCATTGTCCCAAGGTTCAGGGTTTTTTGTGCCTCTGTTTTCAGGGCTAATTCTGGGGGGTCTGTAAGTTTTTAGTTCTTTCAGGGTAGTATGAGCTAAAGAGAAATGTGGGTACTGCTCTCCTGGCTTATGCTTTGGTCTGTGAGTAACCACAAGTACTCTTTTCCATCCTGGAACTGTCTAGGGTCTCTGCTCTTGCTAGTGCTCCTCCTTGCCCTGAGACTGCAACCCAGACCTGCATATGGGCAATGCAAGAGAGACCTGCACCCAGTACCAGCAAAGGGTCACCTGTAATTTCCTTCTGACCAATTGTCTAACCCCCTTACTGTCTGTGGGCTGAGAGCTCTGGAAGCCACCACTTGAGATTCAGCATGTTGTGTGTCATTATCCATCTCTCCCTCCTTCCCTGGCTTACTTGCTGCTGGACTGTGTTCTACTCTCACCTTCGTGAGGCAGAACTTTCCTGCCATCCTTCTACGCTGTCTTGGGCTAGATAACTGTTTCACCCTGTGCTTTTGTTTGTTCTGCCACTTCGGAATTTGTTTAGAGGTGTTATTTTAATGTTATTTGGAGGGGTATATGGAAGAACTTAGGCAAGTCACTGCCTTTATTCTACCCCCTAAAAATTGTTTAATATCTTGAACTTCCAGTTTTTTATTTGTAATATGAATGGGTTGAAAGAGATACTCATGGGGCGGCCAGGTAGCACAGTGAGTAAGAGCTCCAGTGTCGGGATGACCTGGGTATCAAATCTGGGCTCAGATACTTAGCACCACACCCAGAAATAACTGGCCGTGTAACCTTGAGCAAGTTACTTAACCCCAATTGCTTAAAAAAAGAGAGATACTCATTCTTTAAGATCCCATCTAGCTCACAGTATTACTCTAAAATTTTGGAGTTAAGTTGAAAAAACAACTGGCATCTAGTTCCAGTGCCATTCAGTACTGACTGACTGTGTGACCTTGAGCAAATCACTTAATTTCTATTCCTATTTCTATATATGTGCAATGGATAATAATAGTTTTAAGACCCACCTCACAGCAAGTTCTTCTGATAATCTAGTGAAGTAATGTATGTAATAACACTGTATTTTTGAAAAGCTGCTATTACTAAGGAAGACAATCCTTGTTCACTCAAACTGGGGGCCAGTGTCAAGAAACCAAATATTGGACTTGTATTTTGACTTTCCTTCAAATAACCTGTCATGTTAGCTGCCACCTCAATATAATGACTTCTGAAAGAGACTGTAAATACAAGTTTACATATATGGTTCCATGTAGTCAGGTGAGTCCATGTAAGGACCGCAGGGACTAGAGCTATAAATCAGACATGCTTGCCATCCATATTATATAGTATTTTTACTCAGGTGAGTCTATCCTAACCCCCATGATATTTCCAGATCGTACCTCAGTCCTGAGCAAGGAACAAGCATACCTATTAGCTTTGTAAAATTGATTTAATAACTATGGTAATCAACCTTTATTAATAAGCTGGTAAGAAAATACTTTGGGTGTTTTGAATCTTGAGAAATTAACTGTTGGAGGAAGGACTTTTTAGAAATTAGTGGTATTTTAGGTATTCAATCTTTTTCTTCCTACAGTATTGACTTGCCATTAGGAATAAGACTTCTAAACCCATATACCAAGTTGTCATCGTCTTCCTCTTTTGCCTTTCTTTTTTATTGACTAGGAATTTCATTTTTAGTGGTAAGGCTTTATTAATTATTTTTATGGCCAAAATTATTAATGCCAATAAATATTTTACATGAATAAAATATAGAATTTGACTGGTGAAAATAGGGAATCTAAAATGTATCAAAATAAAATAATTTTAGTACTTAGGAATAAGATACTGAATTTGAAAAACTGACATTTGTATTTTTTCTAAGTTGTTAATAGTAACAATATTGGTGAAGTGAAAATTGCAGTGAAAATGTCCCAATATAATTTCTAAAGTTCATGGAAGTAGAAAAGGCTTTTACAATATTTAGGATTTTTAGCAATGCTGAAACTTCTGCTACTGTTTAAATTCAACTAAATTAAGCTCATCTTCTAAGTAAACTCAGTATATATGATTTGTAACAAGTAAAATACTACAACACTTCATGTTGTTCAGTTCCATGTTTCAAACACATCAAACTATTTTAAAATTCCAAGCATGGTAAAATCTTTGTCACTGATTTTCAGCATACAGTTGTTTGTTATCCTAATTCTGTATTTCATCATTTTCAGTCTGGAATAGAACTGTTTGTGAACAGGCTTGACTCTGTGGAATCTGTTCTTCCTTATGAATATACTGCGTAAGTGTTTTAAAGTTTGTTTATATGTAAAGTTTTCTATGTCTCATCAAAAGATGTTTGCATTTTAAAATTGGTGATTTTTTTTCACAGAACATGTGGAAACTTGACTTTTTATGTGCTGCACATTGAAAGTTTTAAAAGAGGAGGGATTTTAGTTACACAATATTAAAATATGAACTTCATTTTTGTCTGTTTTATTCCATGAGATACACAATTACTGATTAAAAGGTTGATTTCCCTCGTTTATTTCATTTCAAACCAAGCTACTTTTAGTTAAAAACTATTTGAGTATTGTATCATATCACATACGTTATTTATTTTAAATTATCTCTCAACCTCTCTAAATAGTTATATCCAAAATTTTTTTCAGTAGATGGAAATGGAGAAACTTAATTTAAAGATTTTTTAAAATTAATATTATTTAAGAAATACAGGATGTTTTCCCACCCAAATTAAGAAGAATATTAGAGCTAGAAGGAACTTCGACATTTTCTAGTCCAGTGTTTATTGATCTTTAGTATTTGATAATTTTTTACATATCTGTAAAAAAAAATTTCTTAATAAAGGCTTTTATTTCTTAAAACCTATAAACTTAAAAAAATCAGTCTTCTATCTCACTCCTCTCAAACCCTTTCCTCAGTGCTTTTTTCTTTTGGACCTCATTTTTTTTTTTCAAACCCTTGTGTTACACCTGGCAGAGCAATTGAGAATTTAGATATTTTATTTGTCTGAAATATAATCTGGATTAGGAAACAATGATCTACTCTAGCCTTTTATTTTAAGGGTAAGTAACCTGAAGCCCATTAAGGTTAAGTGGCTTAATTCACACAACTAGTTAATAACCAAACTATGTCACATAAGTCCTAGTCTGTTACTTGTTGCACTCTGGCACAGATAACTATACTAATTTATTTTCAGTGTAATATATGTGCATACATACCTTTGGGAACTAGAACTTAAACTTGGAAATGAAAAAAAATGCCCCCTTTTTTGTAACATATAGGAGAAAATAGTTTGAAACTAACAAAAAGAAAAAATTCTCAAATAACAACTAAAGAAACATCCTATAGTTTATATTTTGTAGGAGAGTAATATAATTTAGGAATGTAAATAACTCAGGCAGGATTCTGACTAGAAGGTTTATTTGTTTTTTGCAGTGAAGTAGATGCACCAAAAATCACTTTCTCTTATCATGAAATCTATTATTTTAATTAATTAAGATGGTTGATGTGTTTTGTTTTATTTTTTCTTATTGAAAAACCAATACTTTCTTCCTTTCTAGGTTTGATTTTTGCCAAGCAGCAGGAGGAAAACGTCCATCTGAAAATCTTGGTCAGGTATTATTTGGGGAAAGAATCGAGCCTTCTCCGTATAAGGTTTGTATTTACCATTATACGTAATTGTAAACTAAGCACATATTTTAATTATTCTTGAATTTTATCAACATAAAAATTCAGTGGTATACATT
Source organism: Petaurus breviceps papuanus (assembly GCF_028583685.1). Classification (NCBI taxonomy): domain Eukaryota; kingdom Metazoa; phylum Chordata; class Mammalia; order Diprotodontia; family Petauridae; genus Petaurus; species Petaurus breviceps. The sequence continues at coordinate 3,128,036 of NW_027187289.1, forward strand.
TTATTAAAAGATACGATTTAGTGTAAGAATAAGTCAGCAAATGATGGCATTATTAGGCACAAGCAGCAATATTGTTAAGTGTAGAGGATCCTAATGCTGAAATGTTTTACTAAAGTGTATCTTTTTAAGGAATTCTTGCTATCTGTTGTATAGAGACTTTTAGTCATGCTGGCTAATTTGTGTTTCAAGGAAACAGCTGTAACCTCCATTCTGAGATCTCCTTTGTGTTTGCCTAGGGATTAACAAGCGACTAAAAGAAGTCTTTCTTGAGAGCTGACTATTGCCCCTGAGCTGTTGATATAGAATAAAGTTACAGACTTCAGACAGCTCAAAAATCACAGAGGAAAAGACATCAAAAGCCTTCAACCTAAGGAGGTGTTTTGATCTTTTAAAAATAGGTTTGATGGATAGATTACTCTCAAAAATAAAACTTTTTATAGAATAATTTCTTGTGAACAGTGACTATATTTTCCTTCACCACACAAATAGAAAATATTCACTATTAGTAGCACAATCTTTGTACGTGAGGGATACAGGGGCAGATAATCAAATCTGAAAAAAAGTTGAACAGGAAGGCATTCTGGATCAAGCATTATGAATATGAATCCATTTTCCTCCCAGATCTCTTTAGGTTTCAAGCTAGACCAAAACAGATAAATCATATTATAGAACTTGGAGGGTGTGAAGGGATGCAAATGATCAGTCAGTCTAACTCTCTTATAGATTAGGAAACTAGGGCCTTGCAAGAGCAGTTAAGTTCTTAAGGTAATTTAGCTAGTTTATGCCAGACTAGGGTGAGATGCTTCTTTTATTGTACTACGAAGTTTCTATTACTGCATTCTACTTTGATTGCCCAGAATTTTTTAGGTTAAAGTATACTTCCTAGTTTTATGATTTTTAAGTACAGTAAAATTACAGCTTACATACAGCTCAGAAGCATATATAGTGTGTCCCTAAAGTGTAATGCAGCATTTGAAACCTAAGTACTTAACTAAGCACTTTAAAATATGTATTTTCATATATTATTCTACTAATTTCTTTTTTTTTCTCACCAACAAAATTGAAAGCTATTTTAGGACAATAATTAGATTTTTATAAATAGATACTGAAGGAAATAATAAAGCAGATTATATTCAGAGACTCATCCTGAATTATAATTTGTTTTATAACAATGAAATGTGCTCATTTATAAAAATGTATGTTGTATTATACATTTAAAAGTTGATTATTAGGTTCATAAGTTGAAGTAATGTTGAAGAATCCTAAATTTGGAGAGCCGTTCATTTGAAAAAAAAAACCAGTGATTTTTATTTTAAATTTTGTTTATTCACAATTAAGATCTTGAAAGTTGACAGAGCAAGAAGTATTTTAAACATAAGGGATAAAGAGATACACGTGTTGGCATTAAATTAGTGACATTTCCTCACATAACTAACTCTGCTTATTTTTTTTTTTTTTTTAAAGCAATTGGGGTTAAGTAACTTGCTCAAGGTTACATGGCCAGTTATTTCTGGGTGTGGTGCTAAGTATCTGAGCTTGGATTCGATCCCAGGTCTCCCGACTCTGGGGCCAGTGCTCTTACTGTGCCACCTGGCTGCCCCTAACTGCTTATTTTTAAAAGCCTTCAGAGTATTCTCAGAAAAGATTGTGATAATTTTTTACTATTGATAGAATAATGCTCCATTATTTTCTACCTTTTTGTTTTTGTTTTCTTACCAAAGTTAGATTTTGTGGCATATATAGAATGAAATCCATGGGTTGCCAGACTAGAATTTCTATTAAAAAGAAGAGAGGAAAATACTGTTTACCACACAGGGAAAAAAAAAAGTAGATGGTGAATGTCTTTTAAGCGCGCAGAATAAGATTAAATTTTTTAATTGCTTAAATAAAGTATTTCTTATTATGAGGGTATGGCATTTTTATGATTAAAGTTCATTTTAAATGATTGGAAGAATTTTGCATTCAGTGTGTGTATGACAGAGCTTTAAGTATACTTAGGTGTCTTCTGTTAATTGACATTTCATTTTATTTTAATACAGTTTTCATTTAACAAGGAGGAAACCTGTAAGCTTGTTTGTACAAAAACATATCATACAGACAAAGCAGAAGACAAGCAAAAATTAGAATTCTTGAAAAAAAGTATGTTACTGAATTATCAACATCATTGGTAAGACATGGAATTATTAGTAGGCCAGCTTTTTCCTTTTCAAGATCATATATTGTCTGCCTGATATTAAATTTTATTTTATAGGTGAATGAAAGTCTTTGAAAAATGATAATTTTTATGCCTTGAAATTTTTAATAAGTAACATTTAGTTGCATATGAAATGGAAACTTTTGGTTTAAAGGATGTTTATTTAATGCAACAGCTTTTAAAAGAAGCTTTGGATAAGTGTATTATTCTTTGTTACTGTGATGTACAATACAATAATCGCTTATTTTAATCCTAGATTGTTCTCATTATTTGTGCATTTAAGAGAAGAGCTGAATAGAGCTTCCAATAAAAACTTGTTAGAGGAGTTTTACTTTAGACCATGCTATTGTGTATTTCAGGCATCATTGATATGGATGTTATGATCACAACCTTAGTGTCTTTGAGACTTGTTATGAATGGAAAAATTAATTGGCCTTTGCCAAACCTGATAGTGAATTATTCTGAATTTACCTAAACTTCTTGTCCTTGTGTTCATCACTGGTCTTGCACTCTAAACCTTTGTAGCTTAACCTCCCAGAGCTTGCATTTGGATGGCTTTGCCTTTGGGAGCCCACAGTTACTTTCACACTATGAGGAGTCATCAGTGGAGGGCTCTTGTTAGTTTAATATATATATATATATATATATATAGATAGATAATAAAGTGAATATGCAAGGACCTTTTCAGGCCCGATAGCAGGAAAATTAGTCTAGGAAGTCTTTATAGATATATAAGCATAATAATCAATATTTGAAAGTAATTTATTTTTACACTACAGTTGTATAGTATATATAAAACACTTTCAAATAGAGAAAGAAACAGATAGCCACTTTGGCTAAGTCAGGAGTAAAATCTTTGTTCTATCCACTTTATGATGATAGTTTGATGTAGTACTTCCCTATTCTTGGTAGCAGGGATCCTTGCAATCTAGTTATCTTTGAGTTGATTGAATCTTTACCATCCTTTTCAGCAGCCTCTTTTTATCATATTCTTTTCCTTTACCTTTTTTTAATCCCCCTTTTTACTTATTAGACTCAACTGTTAGCTACCTTAGTTTTCTTTTTGCTTCTTGGACTATTCTTTTCTGAGTCCTCTTATTCTTCATTCTTATTTTATACAAATGCCCTGACCATTTCAGTCCTGAATTTCTGCTGATTTTCTTACTATACCCCATATATTTCATTTATGATAAGAATACACCCAAATCTCTGTAACTTCTCTATCTAGTTTTTCATGCTATTTTCCAGAAATCTGTTTTGGTATCACAACCACACCTTCAACTAAATATGTCTAAATGTTAGCTTGTTTTATTTCTTAGCCAAACTGCCATCTTTTTGAATTTTTATGTTATCAGCAAAAGTACTATATTCCCTATGCCCCTGGAATTCTAAACTTGAAGTGAATACGTAATTCTTCTTTCTCATTGTTCCCGTCCAGTCTTCTTGCCAAATCCTGCCTGTCCTCTTATAGCATATTTTTTGCATGTACCCATTTCTCACTATTTATTCCAACAATGCTAGCCTGGGATTTAATTACCTTGTATCACAATTACTTGCAATGAATAGACTTCACATTGGTACATATTGCTGGTACCCTCTTCTATAGTAGCAAGAATTAATATTTTTCTGAGGCAGAGCCAAGATGGCAGAATAAAGACAGAGACTCACCTGAGCTCTCCCCTGTCTCTCCAGATGCCTTTAGAAAATGACTCTAAACAAATTCTAGAACAGCAGAACCCACAAAAAGACAGAGTGAAACAAAGTTGCAGCCCATGGCAACTTGGAAGATCGACTGGAAATGTCTGTTGCACCGGGGTAAGAGAGAAGAGCACAGACTGTGCCCATCCAGACCAGGTCCCGGCAAACCCAGAGCAGGCCCCAGGGCATCTGAATCACTGGTAGAAGCAGGTGGTTTCCAGACCTCTCAGCCCACAGATGCCAAAGACAGCTTAGAAGTTCAGCAAGAAAGGTCTGTTGTACCTGGGTGAAAGAGGAGTATATTTCAGCACAGGCAGCGCCAGCATAACCCTGGCCACAGCAGACTAGGAGAAGGCCTTGGGCATGACAGAATTGGCAGTGGCTACTTCCATAGCTTTCAGCCCACAGACAATAAGGGTGTCGAATAATTGGTCAAAAGGAGATCACAGGGGTCTTTTTGCTAACATGGAAGCAGGATTTGCCCATATTTGGATCCAGGTCCCAGTCCTGGGATGAGGAGGAGCACTATCATGGGCCACAGTGGAGTGGGGACCCTCCTCACAGTTCCAGGGCAGAAGAGTTCTTGTGGTTGCTCACAGACCAGAGCACAGCCTGGGAGAGTAACAGCTCTACTGAGATCTTACTACCTTGGAAGATTTGAAAACTTACAGGCCCTTAGAAGTATTTCTGAAAACAGCTACACAAAACCCCTGAGTCTTGAGACAGAGCACCCTCCATCCTGGCAGAAGAGTCCTACTTTAACAAAGAGTAAAAGGACAGGTAATAGGCTGGGAAAATGAGCAAACAATGGGGAAAAAAAAAACCTCTTGACTATAGAAGGTCACTATGGTAATAAGGATGATCAAAACAACAAAAAGAAGACAACAAAGTCAGAGCTACTACGTCCAGAATCTCCAAGAAAAATATGAATTGGTCTCAGGCAATGGAAGAGCTCATAAAGGATTTTGAAAATCAAGAGAGATTGAAGAAAAATGAGAGTGAAATAAAAAAATCATGGGAAAAGACTCAATAGCTTGGTAAAAAAAGGACCCCAAAAGATACTGAAGAAAATAACACCGTAAAAAACAGAGTAGACCAAATGGTAAAAGAGGTCCAAAAAGCCAGTGAGGAGAAGAATGCTTTAAAAAGAACTGACCAAGTGGAAAAGGAGGACCAAGAGCTCACTGAAGAAAGAATTCCTTAAAAATTAGAGTGGGGCAAATGGAAGTGAACGACTTTATGAGAAATCAAGAAGCAGCAAGATAGAACCAAAAGAATGAAAAAAATAGAAGACAATATGAAATATCTCATTGGAAAATGGATCCAGGAAAGACAGTTTAAAAATTATTCGACTACCTGAAAGCCATGATAAAAAAAAACAAGAGCCCAGACAACATCTGTCAAGGAACTGTCGAGGAAAGCTACCCTTATATTCTAAAAGCAGAGAGTAAAACAGAAATTGAAAGAATCCACTGATCACCTCCTGAAAGAGATCCTAAAATAAAACTGCCAGGAATATTGTAGCCAAATTCCAGAGTTACCAGGTCAAGGAGAAAATATTGCAAGAAATATAGCCAGAAAGAAAAAATTGATGTGTTGTGGAGCCACAGTCAGGATAACACAAGATTTAGCAGCTCCTACATTTTAAACAATTGGAGGGCTTGTAATAGGATATTCCAGAGGGCAGGGGAGCTAGAATTACAACCAAAAATCACCTACCCAGCAAACTGAGTATAATCCTTCAGGGGGAAAAATGGGCATTTAATGAGATAGAGGACTTTTAAACATTCTTGATGAAAAGACCAGAGCTGAATAGAAAATTTGACTGTCAGAACACAAAACTCAAGAGAAGCATAAAAAGGTAAATACCGTGTTTCCCTGATAATAAGACCTATCCTGAAAATAAGCCCTCCCCTTTCTGTTTAAAATTCCTCAAAAATAAGCCCTCCCCCGAAAATAAGCCCTATTGAGATTGCTACTGTAGTGAAGGTGATCCCCTGCGCTACACGCTACATTACGGTACCCTCTGTATGCACCGTCCCCCCCCCCCTTCCGGTGAAATGCACGCCGCGCTCCGAGCTGCATCCAATCAGAGCTGCAGCAGTGAGCACGTCATCCTGTTCTTCCCCAGTGATTTGCTTGCTGGCGCCATTGAGAGCAGTGCCACGGAGGAGAGCTGAGGCAGGACAACATAAGCCCTCCCCTGAAAATAAGCCCTCTGGTGTTTTTCTTTCAAAAAAAAAAATAATAAGACAGTGTCTTATTATTGGGGAAACACGGTAGGAAAGAGAACTTAATAAGGTTAAGCTGTTTACATTCCTACATGGAAAAATGATATTTGTAACTCATAAGACCTTTTTCATTATTAGGGTAGTTAGAAGAGGTATAGATAGATAGATAGATAGATAGATAGATAGATAGATAGATAGATAGATAGATAGATAGATGGATGGCACAGGTGTGGGTTGAGTATGAAGGGATGATAGCTAAAAAAATTGAGGTGATAATCTAAAATATAAAATTAAGGGGTGAGAAGAATATATTGGGAGAAAGGGAAAGGGGAGATGTACTGTGGGATAAATTATCTCCCATAAAGAGAGTCAAGAAAAAGCTTTTACAGTGGAGGGGAAGAGAAGGGAGGTGAGGAGGAGTGAGTGGACCTTACTCTCATACACACTCAATTGGGTATAGAAATCTGTCTTACCCTATAGGAAACTAGGAGAGATAAGATAATGGGGGTGGGGTATGTGTGTGTGATAGAAGGGAGAGGAGCTTGGGGGAGAGTTAGTCAGAAGAAAAAATTTTTGACAAGGGACTGGTTGAAAGGAGAGAATAGAACAAATGAGGGGGAGATAGCATGGAGAGAAATACAGTTAGCAATAGTAACTGCAAAAAATTTGAAGTAAGTTTTACAGATAAAAAGCCTCATTTCTCAAACATATAGAGAATTGAGTCAAATTTATAAAAAGAAAAACCATTCCTCAATGGATGTGACCAACAATCTCATCAATTTTAAGATGAAGTAATCAAGGCTGTCTATAGCCATATGAAAAAATATTATTGATTGGAGAAATGCAAATTAAAACAATTCTGAGGTACTACGTTATACTTGTTAAATTGGCTAATAGAACAGAAAATGTAAATGACAAATGTTGGAGGGGATGTGGGGAAAATGAGATATTAATATACTGTGTTTATAGAATTGTGAACTGATTCAACCATTCTGTAAAGCAATTTGGATCTATGCCCAAAGGCTATAAAACCATGCATACCCTTTGACCTAGCAATACCACTACTAGGTCTGTTACCAAAAGAGATAAAAAACAAAAAAGATAAAGGACCTATATGGTAATATATAGGGACAGCTAGGTGGTTCAGAATCTCCTGAGTTCAAATCTGGCATCAGACACTTGACATACTTACTAGCTGATATGTGTGTGTGTGTGTGTGTGTGTGTGTGTGTATTCATATACGTATATGGAGAGAGATGTAGTAGCTCTTCTGGGGTAAAGAATTGGAAATTGAGGAGATGCCCATCAATTGGAAAATGACTGAATAAGTTGTAGTATATAATTGTGATGGAATTCTATTGTAGTATAAGAAATGATGAGCAGGATGCTTTCACACAAACCTGGAAAAACTTGAATGGGCTGATGCAAAATGAAATGTACTGTGTACAAAGTAATAGAAATATTGTAAGACTATCTGCTGTGAATGACGTAGCTATTCTTAGCAATACAACTATCCAAGATAACTATATAGGATTTACGATGAAAAATGCCATCCATCCCCAGAAAAAGAATTGATGTGTCTGAAGACAAATTGAAGCATACTCTTTTTTACTTTTAAAAAAATATTTTCTTTTTAAAAACATTTTTTTTCTTTTTGGAGGGAGGAGGGCAGGGCACTTAGGGTTAAGTGACTTGCCCAAGGTCACACAGCTAATAAGTGTTAAGTGTCTGAGGCTGGATTTGAACTCAGGTCCTCCTGACTCCAGGGCCAGGACTCTATTCACCGTGCCACCTAGCCACCCCAAAAAAGAATATTTTCGTTGTCATTTTGATACAACATTTACTTTTTCAGAGTTAATAATTTCAAATTATATCTCAAATTAGTTTACATTTTCTAATCATAGCCCTTCTGCTAACTGCTGCCCATTCTCCTAAAGATTTTCCCATCTTGTGCTACATCCCAACTCTGGTCTTTTGGGACCAAAAAATCTTTTGGGAGATTCAGGTGCCTGAAGCTGTGTGACTTCATTAATATCAGGATTCCTAGTGTCCAAACTTCTAGGAATGCAGAATATAGTTTCCTGGGCTACTTTAAGCTTCAGTGACTTGTCTGTGATCCCATAGCTGTCAGAGGCAAAACTTGAATCCAAGACGTTCTGATCACAAGGCTAGTCAATGTGCCAATCAATCAGTAGATTAGCAATTAGTAAACTACCACTATTAAGCAATTATTAAGTCACCACTATGTTCCAGGTACTGCTGATACAGAGACAGAAAGTTATATTCTGTCAAGGGAGACAATATGTATATGTAAGTATATACAAAATAAATATAACGTAATTTGGCAGGGAAGGGGAAGTAGCTTGCTGCTAATAATGAGGTGGCATTTGAGCTGAGCTTTGAAAGAAAGTAGCCCTCCTAAGAGACAAAGGTGAGAAAGGCGTGCATTCTAGTCATGGACCAGGACAACCTTTGCGGAGGTGAGGATATGGACTGTGTGAGCAGCAACAGGAAGAATGGCTGAAGCATAGGAAAGGAATCCTGTCTAAAAAGTCAGAAAGCTAGTTGGAGCCAGGTTGTAAAAGGCTTTAAATGCCAGAGGAGTTTGGAGTTAATCTAACCCTAGAGTTAGATTTTAACGAATTCTTAATGTCTCTTATTGTCCATTCTATCCTTTTTTTTTTAAGTTGAATTATTTATTTTTAGTTTACAACATTCACTTCCATGAGTTTTAAATTTTCTTCTCCAAGACAGCATGCAGTCTGATATAGGCCCTACATATACATTCCTGTTAAATATTTTCACATTAGTCATGTTGTATAGAACAATTAGAATGAGTGGAAGGAACCATAAGAAAGGAAAAAAAATAATAGAACTAAACAAAAAAAAAATAGTCTGCTTTTCTCTGCATTCTCTGCATGTGGATGGCATTTTCCATCGTGAGTTCTTTGGACATTCTATCCTTGTTTTGACAGAAGAATTAATCCTTAAAAGCTGTTTCAGTGGGTGATATTCTTATTTTATTTGGTCATAAATTCTTTCCTTCTTCATAAATCTGACAGGTAAACTATTCCTTGTTCTCCCAGATTGCTTACAGTATCAGCCTTTATACTAGATCATGAACCCATTTAGACTTTATTTTGGTGTACAGTGTAAGATATTGGTCTATGCCCAGTTTCTGCCATACTGTTTTCCAGTCTTCCCAGCAGTTTTTGTCAAATAGTGATTTCTTATCCCAGAAACCAGAGACTTTGGGTTTATCAAACAGTTAGATTACTATAGACATTGACTACTGTGTCTTATGTACCTTATCTATTCTATTGATCCACTACTCTATTCCTCTGCCAGTACCAAGTAGTTTTGATGACTTCTACTTTATAATACAGTTTAAAATCTGGTAGGGCTAGGCCACTTTCCCTAGCATTTCCTTTGACCAATTCCTTTGATATTTCTGGACCTTTTGTTCTTCCAAATGAATTTTGTTACTATTTTTTCTAGCTCTATAAAATAATTTTTTGGTAGATTGATTGGTATGGCACTAAGTAGGTAAACTAATTTAGGTAAAATTGTCGTTTTTATTGTATTAGCTTGACCTAACCATGAGCAACTGATGTTTTTCCAATTATTTAGATCTGACTTTATTTGTGTGGAAAGTGTTTTGTAATTGTGTTCATATAGTTCTTGGGTTTGTTTTAGCAGGTAGACTCCCAAATATTTTATAATATCTACAGTAATTTTAAATGGAATTTTGCTTCTGTTTCTTGCTGTTGGGCTTCATTGGAAATATATAGGAATGCCAAGAGTTTATATAGTTTTATTTTATATCCTGCAACTTTGCTAAATTTATTATCTTAAGTAATTTTTTTACTGATTCTCTAGGATTCTTTAAATATATCATATCATCTACAAAGAGTGATAGTTTAGTCTCTTCTTAGTCTAATCTGATTCCTTCAATTTCTTTTTCTTCTATTATTGTTTTTTTTTTTTTAAAGCAATCGGGGTTAAGTAACTTGCTCAAGGTTACATGGCCAGTTATTTCTGGGTGTGGTGCTCAGTATCTGAGCCTGGATTTGATCCAGGTTATCCCGACCCTGGAGCCAGTGCTCTTACTCACTGAGCCACCTGGCCGCCCCACTCTTATTGTTACAGCTAATATTTCTAGTACCAAATTAAAAGAACAGGGGTGACAGTGGACATTCTTGTTTCATCCCCGATCTTATTAGAAATACTTCTAGCTTATCCCCATGACATATAATACTTGCTGATGGTTTTAGATAGATGCTACTTATTATTTTAAAGAAGACTCCATTTATTCCTATGCTTTCTAGTGTTTTTAATAGGAATAGGTGTTGTATTTTGTCAAAAGCTTTTTCTGCATTTATTGAGATAATCATATGGTTTCTACTAGTTTTGTTGTTGATGTGATTGATTATACTGTTGGCTTTCCTAATATTGAACCAGCTTTGCATTCCTGGAATAAATCCTACCTGGTCAAAGTGTATTATTCTCGTGATAAATTGCTGTAATCTTTTTGCTAGTATTTTATCTAAAATTTTTGCATCTATACTCGTGAGGAAAATTGGTCTATAATTTTCTTTCTCTGTTTTGGCTCTTCCCAGTTTAGGTATCAGTACCATATTTGTATCATAAAAAGAATTTTGTAGGACTCTTCCAATTTTCCCAAATAGTTAATAAAGTATTGGAATTAATTGTTCTTTAAATGTTTGATAGAATTTGCTTGCAAATCTCTCTGGCTCTGGAAAGTTTTTCCTAGGGAGTTCATTGATGACTTGTTCAATTTCTTTTTTCTGAGATGAGGTTATTTAAGTATTTTACTTCCTTTTCACTTAATCTGGGTGTTTTATATTTTTGTAAATATTTATCCATTTTACTGAGATTTCAAATTTATGTGTATACAATTGGGCAAAATAATTCCTAATTATTGTTTTAATTTCCTTGTCATTGGAGGTAAATTCACCCTTTTCATTTTTGATACTATTAATTTGGTTTTCTTCTGTCTTTTTTTATCAAACTGACTAAAGGTTTTATTGGTTTGTTTTTTTTTCCATAAAACCAGCTCTTAGTTTATTTATTAGTTCAACAGTTTTCTTAATTGTAGTTTTATTAATCTCTCCTTTGGTTTTTCCGTATTTCTAGTTTATTTAATGAGGGATTTTTAATTTGTTCTTTTTCTAACTTTTTCAGTTGCATGCCCAATTCATTGATCTCCTTTTTCTCTATTTTATTCATGTAAGCATTCAGAGATATGAAAACTTCCCCTAAGAACTGCTTTCATTGCATTCCATAAGTTTTATTATGTTGTCTCATTATTGTCATTCTCTTGAATGAAGTTACTGATTGTTTCTATGATTTGTTGTTTGACCCACTCTTTTTTTAGATTATTTAGTTTCCAATTAGTTTTTAGTCTGTCTTTCCATGGCCCTTTATTACATGTAATTTTTATTGCATCATGATCTGAAAGGGATGCATTTAATATTTCTACCTTTCTGCACTGGATTGTGAGGTTTTATGCTCTAGTACGTGGTCAATTTTTGTGTATATGCTATGTACCACTGAGAAGAAGACATATTCCTTTTATCCCCATTCCATTTTCTTCAGAGGTCTATCATAACTACTTTCTCTAAAATTCTTACATTTACCTCCTTATTTCTTGTTTATTTTGAAGTTAGATTTATCAAGTTCAGAGAGGGGGAGGTTGAGGTCCCCCACTAGTATAGTTTTGCTATCTGTTTCTTTCTCTAATTCCCTTAACTTCTCCTCTTAAGAATTTGGATGCTATACCACTTGGTGTGTATTATATGTTAAGTAATGATATTGCTTCATTCTCGATGGTGCCTTTTAGAGGATATAGTTTCCTTCTTATCTCTTTTAATTAGATCTATTTTTGCCTTTGCTTTGTCTGAGATTAGGATTGCTACCCCTGCTTTTTTTACTTTAGCTGTAGTATATAATATATTCTGTTCCAGCCTTTTGCCTTTACCCTGTATGTATCCCCCTGTTTCAGATGTGTTTCTTATAAACAGCATATTGTAGGATTGTAGTTTTTAGTCCATTCTGCTATCTGCCTCCGTTTTATGGGAGAGTTCATCACATTCACTGTTATAATTACTGTCTGTGTCTTTCTCTCCATCCTATTCTCTCTCCGGTTTATGCTTTTATTTCTCCCTTCTCCTTTCCCCTCCTTAAGAGTTTTCCTTTTGACCACCTCAGTATTTCCTCCCTATCAGCCTCCTTCCCTTTTCCTACCCTTTCTCCTTATTATTTTTTCCCTCCCTTCTAATACCACCCCCCTTCTTTCCCCTTTTCCCTCCTTCTGTCTGTAGGACACGTCAGATTTTTATACTTAACAAAGTATGTTATTGCCTCCTTGAACCAAATCCAAGAAGGTGCTCTCACTCCCTTGTTTCCCTCTACTATTGATAAGGTTTTTTGTCTCTTCATGTTAGATTCCTATACTTAACTGAGTATATTATTCCCTCCTTGAACCCAAACTGAGAGTAAATCTCTTAAAATTTCATTTCCCTCCCTTCTTTGCCTCTACTATAATGTGTTTTTATGCCTCTTCGTGTGGCATGATTTACCCTTTTCTGCCTCCTCCTTTCCTCTTCTCCCTTTATAATCTCTTTATATTCCTTAATAGGGTTTTTATTATCACATTAGTTTATTTATACCCACACTCTATAAATAGGTATATCCCTTTTAAAATGTTATAATTGTACAATTCTCAATATTGACAGATATCATCCTCCCATATAGGGATGTAAACAGTTTGCTCATTTGAATAACAAGGTGTGTGTGTGTGTGTGTGTGTGTGTGTGTGTGTGTGTTTTCTTCCTGTTTACCTTTTTATGTCTTGAGTCTTGTATTTGGAGATGAAATTTTCCATTAAGCTCTGACCTTTTCATCAGGAAGATCTGGAAGTCCCTTATTTCATTGAATGACCATCTTACCTAAAAGTTTATGCTCAGTTTTGCTGGTTAGTTGATCCTTGGTTATAGTTCAAGCTCCTTTGCCTTACAAAATATCATATTCCTGTCCCTCCGATCTTTTAATGTAGCAGCTGCTGGGTCCTGTGTGATCCTGACTGTAGTTCCATGATATTTGAATTGTTTCTTTCTGGCTGCTTGCAATATTTTCTCCTTGAGCTCATAATGCTGGAATTTGGCTACAATATTCCTTACAGTTTGCAATGTGGGATCTCTTTCAGGAGGTGTTCAGTAGATTCTTTCGATAACTATTTTACCCTCCGGTTGTAGGACCTCAGGGCAGTTTTCCTTGTTAATTTCTTGAAAGATGTTGTCCAGGTTCTTTCTCATCATGGCTTTCTGGTAGACCAATAATTCTTAGATTATCTCTCCTGGATTTATTTTTCAGGTCAGTTGTTTTTCCAATGAGATATTTTACATTTTCTTCCATTTTTTCATTCTTTAGATTTTGTTTGACTAATTCTTTTTTTTTTTTTAAAGCAATAGGGGTTAAGTAACTTGCTCAAGGTTACACAGCCAGTTATTTCTGGGTGTGGTGCTGAGTATCTGAGCCCAGATTTGATCCAGGTCATCCCAACACTGGAGCCGGTGCTCTTACTCGCTGAGCCACCTGGCCGCCTGTTTGACTAATTCTTGATGCTTCATAGAGTCAGTAGCTTCAATTTGTTTTATTCTAATTTTTAGCAATTTTTTTTCTTCAGTTAGTTTTTTAGTCTCCTTTTCTATTCAGTTTTTTCTTTCAAGGAGTTATTTTCTCCAGTTAGATTTTGAGCCTCCTTTCCTTTTTGACAAATTTTACTTTTTAAGAAACTGTTTTGTTCAGTAAATTTTTTTTTTCCATTTTGTCAATTATATTTTTAAAATATTTGGTAAGTTTATCTTCTGCCTCTCTAATTTGGCTTTTAAAATCTTTCTTGAGCTCTTCCAAGAATGCTTTCTGGGCCTGAAACCAGTTCATATTCATTCCCTTTCGAGATTTCAGATGTGGGTATAGGATTGATGCTGTCCTCTTTGGAATTTGGTTCTTCTCACTCACCATAATAGGATTCTAAGGTCTTTTTTTTTCCAATTTGATTTTTGCCCCTTGTGATTGCCTATTTCCTGGCTTTTAAAGTGGATCTCAGCTTCTGGGACACAGAGAGCTCTGACCCACACTTTTTACGCTAGGAATTAGGGACCTGGTTATTCGCTTTGTGTACTGTCTGAGTGCCTAGACTGAGGCCAAGGCCAGGACTTTCTACCTTGCCCCCGGGGTTACACTGAAGGTCACAGTGTGAGGTGTGGGGGAGGGGTGGTCTGGCCTCTTCAGGATTCCACCTCTGCACTCCTGGTCTAGAGCTCAGGCAGGCTCAGCTGCTGGTGACTGGGCTATGCTGGTGTCTGCCGATTCCCTTGGTTGTGGGAAGGCATACCTGGGGTTCTGGTGTTAGCACTTGCTGACTCTACCCCCCTGGGTTTCGGGATCTCCTGCTGGTCAGTTGAAATGGGACTTGTTGGGATGCCTCCTGTCCTGCCCTTTAGCCTCAGGACGGCCACAGCCATTCCCTTCCTCTAGGACTCCCAAGCCTGCTGCTGGTTCCACTATTTCAGAAATTTTATACTAGGGCAATATTCTCTGAGTTTCGGGGTCAGACAGGGAGATGAGAGCAGGTACAGTGTCCTCCAACATCTTGGCTCCTGAAAGTTCAGGTAGGTGATTTTTAAACATCCAGACTGTGGATTGATAGCCCCAGGAGTAACTGCTGCCGCTGCCACAGACCCTCAGCCTTTCTCTTACCTAGCTCCTACAGAGCCCCATCCTGCCATGAAGGGTATGGGAATCCCCTCTGCTCTGGGTGAATCAGTTCTCAGGCTCGCTCTGGCTTCACTATAGTTGGGTCTGTGCAGGTGTGGCTCCTCTCCGTGCTCTGCATTCCCTGCCCAGCACAAGAAATCCTACACTGCCACACTTTCCTGGGCTGGAAATCTGCCACACTCCATCTCCCAATGATTTCTGCCACTCTAAAAACTGTTCAGATTCACTTTTTAGAGGTTATTCAAGGAATTCATGGGGGAGTTCAGATGAGTTCCTGCTTTTACTCTACCATCTTGGCTCTCTGCCACTTTGACATTCTTATTTTATTAAAGATGTGGTTTTTGGGTTTTTTTGGCCATTGTGGGCATCTGGAGTTTGATGTGCAAAACTTGTCTTCCCTCATCCTAGTCCTCCAAATACACACATTTAGGGGGCTTCTTTAATTCTCTCTAATAACCTCTCTTTGTTATGTTTTATGTCTCTTAGGGTAAAGTAAGTGCTTTAAGACCAGGGGGAATTTTTTGTCTGAATCCATTTTGATTTCTTCAGCAAGTCTGAAATTGTTTTCTACAAGGGGCTAAACTTTAGGATTCTAATTCTCCTTTTTGGTCCAGAGTTTAGTAAGCAAAACTGCCAAACACTGCCCCTAAGCTTGCTTTTTCTCTTTGCCTTTCTGTCTGGGATCCCCAAGGTTTCTAGCTCAGATCTTTCTCTTGGTACCAGAAACATCCTTCTCTCTACTCTTCCCTTATGGAAGTGAAGATAAATATTCCTCTTCCAAGAAGGACAAGAGCCATGCTACAGATAACCTCCCTTTTAGATACCTTTCTAATGGATTGCTCACTTGCCTAATTTTTTGATTGAATCGAGAATAAGCATGTATGTGGAATATATCATTGTCAGTCTTGAGTAGTTTTCTAGTTTTCAAGGAAGGGGAAAGACTTGACTTAGGAGAATAAGGATATATGGCAAGACAAACCCCAGGAGTTTACCAGTAAATCTGTTTGTATAAAGTTTTGTCATTCATAGTAGTTGTTTTGGTAAATGGTAATCTCATCCTATCCTGGATTCACATAAAGGTTATTTGATCCCTTCTAGTATCATATAGAAGTTAGCATTTAAGTTGAACTTTAAAGAATGGGTAAGAATTCAACAGTAAAGAGAGTGAGATAGAGCAGTTCAAACATAGGAAACAGTGTAAACAGAGTTGGAAGTATCAGGACAGTATAGCAAATTTAGAGACTAGATCTTAGGATGTATACAGTTTAGGAATAGGAAGCACGGCTGGAGAGATAAAGTGCCACCATCTTATGGGAGACCTTGAATGCCAGGCAAAGGATTTTTAACTTTTCTCAGTAAGGAATAGGGAGCCACAGAAAATTTTTGAGCAGAAGGATGATCTGGCCAGATCTTATGTACTTCTCATGTGTGATTTCTCTTGCCATTATTTGTGTGGCTCTCTTCTGACCCTTCCCTCCTACTTTATTGTGTTATGGAAATGACCTTGTGTACTTGAAGGCTATCCTAGCAAAGCAAAACTTCTGACAGGTTTTACCAAGCTAGAATATCTTTGACCTGGAAATGAACTGCTGGGTTTTATTATTTTTTTTAATAACCAATGTAACTGCATTATGAGCAGCTCTTAATGACCATGTATAGAGAAGGGTAATAGAATGGTACAATAAAAAAAGTTCTGACCCTGGAGTCAGAGGACCTCAGTTCAAATCCTACCTCTGATGCTATTATTACTGGTGTGACTTTGGTTAAGTCAAAGGGACTTTCAGTTTTCTCATCCATGAAATGAGGAAATTGGACTTGATGGTCCATAAGGTCTCTTCCAGCTTGATATTTTTGTCAGTAATGGATATTGGGGTTATAGTTTGCATAGGTATGAGAAAAGTACCCCCAGCAGTGAAATTATAGATCCCTAATGTTTTTTAGTATTAGTTTTGTCATAATCTCCTAAGTAGACTGCAAGTTTTTTAAGGGAAGAGAGAGAAACAGGGGACATGCTATCTTAACTTTATAGCTCTTTCCCTTTTTCAGAACTGAGTAAGTACTTTGCACATAGTCAATCTTTAATGGATGTGTGTTGAATTTATTTGCCAACAAGTTTGTAGAATCAGAGAATTGCTGTAATATCACAAAAGAATTTTTAAAATTCAAAATCATTCAACTTTAATGCCTCTGACACTTTTTAGGGTTTTTTTTTTTTTTGGATAGCAAGCATGATATCCGCTACAACCTTAAAAAATATGTCATTTTTCAAAGAATACCTAGAAAAATGATAGTAATTTGTCATTTTTATTGCTGCCTCAGAAGTTTGTATTTGTGAGTGAAGTTTCACAACTGGATCTAGCTCAATGTGTAATCTGAGAATCAGGAATTTAATTCTCATATGTATTGTCCTTATTTTGGACAGAAGAGGTTCATTCTCCAAAGCTCTTCATAACATACCTTTGAAGAGTAGTGATTTGTGTTATCTCCAGTTATTGAATTTGTTATTTCAGCTGGGAGTGGAAACAACTACTGCCTAATTCAGCAAATTTTTATTGTGTAACTTCAGTGTAGATGGATAACTTGACAGAGATATGGGCAGATATTCAGTATCTTCTGGAACTAGAAAGAATTTTTAAAATACATTGTAGGATTTTAATAAATATAGAGCTGTTTTCTCTTTGCAGTAAGATTATGGTAGATATAAGTATGGGATAATCATAATCTTATAAAAATTGATAATACTAGTAGATTAGCAAATGCAACTATTAAAAAAATTTTTTTTCTGAGCTTGATCATCAGTAAACATTTTAATACTCACAGAAAAATAAGAGGGTTGTACATGAAACTGTGACCTTTTTTTTTTAATGAAGGGTGTATTAAACTGACCAAGATGGTAGCAGAATTTTTATATTTTGTGTTCCTTAACTTTTAGCTTTCATCTGTGTGTTTTTTGTAATGTCTTATTCTCTTCTTTTGGGGAAGGGCATCTCTTTCACCACCCACTTACACCCTAATTATCCCCCCCAAAACCCTTCTTTGTAATAATTAATTATTAATAAAATTTGTAATTAAACAAAACAATATGGCGCATTGAAAGTTGTTTTCCTTTATATTACTGTGGTCATTGTGTAAATTATTCTCCTAATTCTTCTAATTTCACTCTACACCAGTTCATGCAGATATTCCCAGGTTTCTTTGAAGCCATCATATTCGACATTTCTTAGAACACAATAATACTCCCTTTCATTCATATGCCACCTTTTTTTTCCAGCCATTCCTCAATTGATAGATACTTAATCCATTCCAATTCTTGACTGTTCCCATTATTTACTAATGGAGAACAGATATTCATTTTATCATTTTATTATCATTTCACTTTAAAAAATCATTCTTTTTAAATTTTGTAATATATTTACACTAGTTATTATATAAACCATTCAGACCAGACAAATATCTTCAAGGTGAATATAATCTGTTTTTTGAATAGTTGAAAATAAAGAATTATTTTTTCTTAAACTGAAAATCTTCTAGTGGGTTTATCTTTGCAATTTGAATTCCTCTAATTGAAGTACCTTTCAATAGATTAGCTCATTTTCCTCCTCAGCTTCTTAGTCTGTGGCATTTTATATTCTTACATGCACACATACACACACACATAGTATTTATATAGTTATATAAATAATGATCAGAGTACCTATAATTTGATAACTTAATCATAGAACCACAAAGTCATAGAACCTTAATACTGAAAAGAACCTCAGTGATAATCTTATCTCATCCTGTTTACAGAATAGGAAAATGAGAGTCAGAGGGAAGGAGTACCTTGCTTAGTGACAGCTAATGACTGTCATCTAGAACTAGGACCCAGTTCTCAATGGAAGGTTCATTTCCTTTTTTTCTAACCATGTATCTTCTAAGTGATTTTATATCATGAGATAGCATAGTATAAAGGATGGACTACTTTATGTGGAATCAAGAAGACCTGATTTCAAATCCCACCTATGACACTGATTAGTTGTATGATCGGGACAAGTAATTTATCTGACAGGGAACTTATAATAAGGTCTTAAGTTATGTGTGGGTTGAGGAGGTGTAGAATCTTACTAAACTAATGACATAATAGGTTGTTGATTCATTTTTTCACACCATTTCTTATGGGCGCAAGTAATAACTAATAGGTAATATACTATAGCTTCCTTATATTTATGATTCATCTTTTCATTGCCCTTTGGATTAACCACAGTTTTGATTCTTTCAGGATTGTAATATTCCATGAATCACAGCCATATAAGATCACTGGAATAATGTTGATGTTAAAAAAAAGACTTTGTATGTGTTTCTGTGTGTGTGTGTGTGTGTGTGTGTGTGTGTGTGTGTATGTGTGTGTTTGTGTATGAGCAGCTTGGGATCTTTGAAGGTGCTACTTAGATTCACAAATGCATTATTTCAAGGATCATTGCAACCTGGACATGGTCACCTGCAAATAAGAGTGTCTGAGTCATTCCAGGTCCTGGAATATTAATAATAAAAGGTTTTGTTCTGTGAAGTTTGGATTCAGTCAAAGGGCTGCACTTGAGGACTGAGAGGGCCGCAATGTGGTCTTGAGGCCACAGGTTCCCCACCCCTGTTCCAGGACATCCTCTGTGACCATGGCAAATACTTTTAATGAGCATATGTCTCTCCCTTTTCAGAGAAGCACTGGTCAGAATTTTAAAAATATCTTTTTCAATTAACAAGCATTTATTTTCTCCCCCAACTTCTCTTACACCACCACCCTTCCCAAGAAAAAAAGAAAACTCTTGTAACAAATAAGTATAGTTAAGCAAAACAGATTCCAGTGTTGGCTATGTCTAAAAACATGTGAATAGCATCCTTCATTGTTGGTCTTCTGACATTATAGTTGTTCATTGCAGTGATAGTTAAAGCATTTATTAAATGTTTATTATGTGCTAAACACTAAGAATACAAATACAAATAAGCTTACATTTTAATAGGGGCTGAATTCTTAAATCTTTCAAAGTTTTTTTGTTTTTATGGTGTTATAGTATAAATTGTTCTTCTGATTTTGCTTAATTACTTCATTCTGCATCAGTTAATACAAGTCTTTCTAAGTTTGTCTGAAACTGTCCTTTTTGTCATTTCTTATAGTGCAATAATGTAATTTCATTCATATACCCTGATTTGATCTGCCATTTCCCAATTGATGAATATCCCATCAAAAAGAAATTTCTTTAAAATTTTTTTAATTGTATTTTTCGTTTCAGATTCTCTTCTTTTTTCTCCTCCTTCCTCCACCCATTGAGAAGGCAAGAAATACAAAAACCATTATACATATGAAATCATGAAAAAACATTTCCACATTAGCCATGTTGTTGGGGGGAAAGAAAGAAAAATATGCTTCAATCTATTCTTTTGAGTCCATCACCTCTTTCTGGAGGTGAAATAGTCTTTTTCATCATGAGCCCTTTGGAATTGTCATGGATCATTGTAATGGTCAGAGTTGTTGTTAAGTCTTTCACAGTTGATTATCTTTACAATATTACTGTTACTGTATACAATGTCCTCCTGATTTTCCTTATTTCACTTTGTATCAATTCATATAGGTCTTCCTAGGTTTTTTTGAAACCATCTTCTTCAGCATTTCTTACAGCACAATAGTATTCCATCACAATTACATATTACAACTCATTCAGCCATTCCCTAGTTGATAGGTATCACCTCAGTTTTCAATTTGCTGCAAAAAAAGCTGCTGTAAATATATTTGTAGATATGGATCTCTTTCTTCTTCGACCTCTTGGGGATATTGATCAAAATGTTATTAAAAGAGTTCCATAACATGTAAAACAGAACCTAATTAGATTTTGACCTGTAGTTACCTATTTTTGCTGAAAACTGTGATATAGTCTTTGCATATCTCTATCAAGGAATCTTTTATATTTTTAAAATGGAAGTGAGGCACCACCTAAGAGACCCCTTTAGGCTATATTTTGCTCTACTGAGTTAAATATTTTTAATACTCAGTGATGAAATGAAAATATAAAATACTGTTTAAGTACATACCAATCTCTCAAACTTCCTATTAACTTAAATTTTGTACCTTCTAAGTGCTCCTTATATATTTATTTCAACATAGGTAGCTAGCTGGAAAAAGCTGCTTGTGTTAAGACTTCATCTCAAAATGAATTTCTGTTAGCTTAGATAATAAACTTAAGGTATGGCTTTAAGATAAAAAATAATAATAATTAAATTGCCTGCTGGTGATTCACATTTCATATATACAGCATCTTAATTTTTCCAGTGTGCTATATCTATTACAATAGTATGTAGCAGTATAAATAATGTAGTAGTAATACTGATTGCGAAGTGTTAAAGAAAAAAAAAATCTGTTATTGACTCTGTACTTCATTCCCTATAAAAAATTAAAGCAATTAATAACCAATCCTTTTGGCCTCTCAGGAACTATTCTAGAAAGTCTTGAGTTTCTTAATTTCTATAACCTTGACATTGTGCTTCTAGATACTTTATAGCATGACCGTGGACTGCCAGCCTGCTGTTTATAATAATAAGCAACTGAATAGTGCAGGTGATTCTGAAATTTGGTAGAATCTGCATCATTACGGAGCATTTAAATGTGATGAGACATGTTTTATTAGTTCATTAATATGCACCTTGGGGTGAGTACAGATTCATAATTTCACCATTGGAGGCATACATTAATTAACAAATAAAACATGCCCTGGAGTGAATTAATGTGGTCATAATATAGCTAACATTTTTAGTAACTATTTTTTTCCTACTTGCACCACCACAGTGTCCTTTGAATATAGGAAACTGCAAGCTAGGACTTTAGGTTCTGTTTTTCCATTGCTATAGAACTCTTTTTAAACCACTTTTTTTCCTTAGTCTTTAATTCTTTAAATAGGATATGTATCTCTGCAGTGGTACTGACAACCTCAGGAGTTTTAAAGGTCTTTGAGAGATTTGATTCTCTAGTTCAAAGCAGTGCTTCTTCCAAGAAATAGTGCTTAGAAACGCAGAGTATTATAATCCTGTAATTTGTACTTTATTCTTGACCTTGACCTTAAGTTTCACACCCTGTTGTTATGCCCTTCTTCAGCAGCTATTTCTATTATTGAATTATTTGAGTGACAAAACGTCTTTTTTTTTCTTCCTATTCTCTGGACTGTTCCTCAGGGACTGGGTATTTTGCTAGAGGAAAATAGGTTTCAGGCTTCCAGAATACTTAACTATATCAGTAGATCATCAGTTATATTGTAGCTATTTTGCAATCATATTAGAAAATCGTTTTCTAGTATGAGTATATCTTAAGGATATAAATTAAACCATTTTATAGACCGAATAATAATAAAATTGTAGTATTTGGACACGGAATACTAAATAACAGGTTTAATTTAGATCTGGGTACTTAGAATCCATTCATTAGGAATTATAATATCTTAGAGTTGTAAGGGACCTAAGAGGTCCCATAGTCCAAGCTATCTAACCTGAATAGGAAACCTTTTTTTTTTTAATGCTTTATTAACTTCTGATTTACATCGTTCGTTTCCGCCAGATTTTGAGTTACAAATTTTCTCCCCGTTTTTCCCCCACCCATCCCCCCAAAACAGCAGTCCCACAGGATATCCCCACCTCTGATCTGCTCTCTCCCATATTTTCTCCCATACCCGTTTCAACTTTTCCAGTAGGGCATGGTGGATCTCTATATTTCCCAATTACATGTAAAACAATATTGATAATAGTATATATATATTTAAACATTTGATTTTAAAACTTTGAATTCCAGATTCATTCCCTTCCTCCTTTATCACCCACCCTTACTGGGAAGATAAGCAGTTCAGTATAGGTTGTACATGTGTGGCTAATGCAAAACAATAACATAGCAGATATATTGTAAAAGACTGACTACATTTCCCTCCCTCCTATCTCACATCCCACTTGTTCTATTCTCTACTTTGATCCTGTCCCTTTTCAAAAGTGGGAGCTTCCAACTTCCCTCCTCCCCAGCCTGCCCTCCCTTCCATCATCCCCCCTCACATCCCCTCCCCCCCTATTCTCCTGGAGGGTGAGATCCCCTATTTAGTGTGTATTTCCCTCCCTCCTCAAGCCAGATTCAATAGGAATAAGGTTGACCCATTCCCTTTTGCCTTCCTATTCTTCCCCTCCATTGTAACCATTTTCCCTTGCCTCTTCTGTATAAGATAGTTGCCCCACTCTGTCTCTCCCCATCTCCTCTCATTATATCCCTCTCACCTCTTAATTTCACCTTTTAAGCATCATCCCTTCCTGTTAAATTGGTCCCATGCCCTCTATGTATACCTGTAAACATATATATACACATTCACATATGTATTCATATGCCTGCATACCCTCATATAAAGACATATATGTATATAATATATATATTTCTAATCCCTTCAACTACTGAGAAAAGTTTCATAAGTTACAATTATTGTTTTTCCATGTAGGAATGTTAATAGTTCAACTTTGGCCAAGTGGCTCAGCAAGCAAGAGCACCGGCCCCAGTGCCCTGACAACCCGGATCAAATCCGGGGCCAGACACCCAGCACCACACCCAGAAACAACAACTGGCCGTGCAACCCCGAGCAAGCCACTCAACCCCGAGTGCTTAAAAAAAAAAATAGTTCAACTTTGATAAGTTCCTTATGATTTCTTTTCCCTGTTTACCTTCTCATGCTTCTCTTGCTTCTTGTATCTGAATGTCAAATTTTCTATTCAGCTCTGGTTTTTTCAGCAAGAATGCTTGAAAGTCCTGTATTCCACTGAATGACCATATTTTCCCCTGAAACATGATACTCAGTTTTGCTGGGTAGGTGACTCTTGGTTTTAATCCCAGCTCCCTTGACCTCCAGAATATCACATTCCAGGCCCTTCGATCCCTCAATGTAGAAGCTGCCAGATCCTGGGTTATCCTGATTGTGTTTCCACAATATTCAAATTGTTTCTTCCTGGCTGCTTGTAATACTCTCTCCTTAATCTGGGAATTCCGGAACCTGGCTATAATATTCCTAGGAGTTTTCTTTTGGGGATCTTTTTCAGGAGGTGATCGGTGGATTCTTTCAACCTCTATTTTGCCCTCTCCTTTTAAAACATCAGGGCAGTTTTCTTTGAGAACTTCCTGGAGGATGCTTTCCAGGCTCTTACTTTGGTCATGGCTCTCAGGCAGTCCAATAATTTTTAAATTATCTCTCCTCGATCTATTTTCCAGGTCAGTGGTTTTTCCCATGAGATATTTCACATTGCCTTCTATTCTTTCATTTGTTTGGATCTGTTTAACAGCATCTTGATTTCTCATAAAGTCATTAGCTTCCATTTGCTCCAATCTAATTCTGAAGCAATGATTCTCCTCAGTGAGCTTTTGAGATTCTTTTTCCATCTGGCAAATTCGACTTTTTAAGGCATTCTTCTCCTCATTGTCTTTCTGAGCCTCCTTTGCCATTTGAGTCAGTCTGTTTTTTAAGGTATTATTTTCTTCAGTCAAGCTGTTGACTCTCATTTCATAGTTTTCTTGCATTGTTCTCATTTCTCTTCCCAATTTTTCCTCCACTTCTCATATCTTCTTAAGGTCCTCTATGGCCTGTAACCAGCTTGTATTTTCCTTTGAAGCTTTTGGTGCAGGAGTTCTGACTTCACTGATTTCCTCCTGTTCCAAGCCTTGCTCCTTCTTATCCCCAAAATAGGAGTGTAATGTTGGAATCTTCTGTCTGCTTTGTTTCCTTTGCCTGCTCATTTTGCCACTCAATGATTTGACTTTTGGGCTTTTTGCCACAGTAGGACTCTGCCACCAGACAGGGGAGTTTTCGTTCCAAACGCTGGGGTTTTCTCAGCTGCCGGAGGTATTAGATGGGTGCCCTCTCTGAGGTCTCCACACGCTCTGGCAAGCTGGACACACACCCCAGGACCTCCACACTAGACTGCAATCCAGATCCAAGCAGGTTAAAGCAAGAGCGATGACCCTTCAGACTGGTGCTTGGTCCCCCTACACTCTGCAGGCCAGGAGCTGAAGCCTCCATGTGGCGCTGGCTGGCTGTGCCAGCGTCTCAGCGGTTTCTCGCCCTGGGGGTAAAAGCCACGCACTCCCACTTACTGGGTCCCAAAGTCCAGAATGCACTGGCCTCTCACCTTGTCCTTCGCATCTATGTGTTGATAAATCTGGAAACGGCCACAGCTGCTGCTGATCTGGAGTCCCTCTGGCTGGTGGCTGGTCAGGCCCGCCCTGGGGCTAAAGCCTGGGGGTGGTGCTGGGCTCGGCTCCCAGAGCGATGCGCTGACCGATTCCTGCCGGCCTGCCGGGCTGTTCTCAGCGGGAGGTTAGCTTCTCTGTGTCATTTTGTGGGTTCTACAGCTCCAAAGTTTGTTTAGAGTCCCCTTTTTACATGGATTGGGGAGGGTGGAAGCCGGAGCCGCGGGAGGGTCGTGCTTCTACTCCGCCATCTTGGCTCCGCCCCCCCGGAAACTTTTTCTATAACACTTGACAAACAGTCATCAGTTTTCCATTTAAAGACCTCTAGCAGTGGGGAACCCACTCTCAAGGCTGTCCATTTTCACTTTGGACAACTCTAATCTTAATGTAAATTTTCAAGTTAAAATCTTCAGTTTTTAGCTTTCTGTTGTATCTAGTTCTGCCTAGCTTCTGAGCTAAGTGAGACAAGTCTAATCCCATTTTCATGTGACATTTCAGTAGGCATTTATTCAACAACAGCTTTGTGCAAGGCGCTGTGGTAAGGGCTGGGGATAAAAAGAAAAATGCCTGTCTTTATCCTCTAGCAACTTATAATTCTACATGACAACCTTACAGACAATGGAAGAAAGTCTCCTCCCAGATTACTTTCCTCTTTACATTTTGTATCTCTCTGGTTATTACATATCTTACCCATTTTTATGTGTGTTCATTGAGGGCAGGGATTGTGTTTGCCATGTTATATTCTCAGCCGCTGGGCACATTACCTGACAGATTGTAAATGTTTAATAAATGCTTACTGGCTGGAAGTTAAACATCCTTCAACTTGTCATCTTACCCTTTTTATACCACCTTGGTTACCCTGGGGATATACTTCATTTTGGCAATGTTCTTTCTTAAATATGACACCCAAAGTTAAACATAATATTTGCATTTTGGTTTGAACAGGTCAGAAAGCAGTAGGACTAGTACTTCTCTTGTTCTGAATCTCTTAATGCAGGCTGACTGCATTCACTTTTTTGGCTGCCATGATATTGTTGATCTTGTGGTTAGCTGTGACTCTCAGGTTCTTTTCATGTAAATGATCGACTGGTCAAGCTTTGGCCACCCTGTAATTGTACTTTTTTTAAATTTGCATGTAGGAATTTACATTTATTTATCTATATTATATTTCTTCTCATTAAATGTGGCCAATTCTTCTAGCCTATTAAAGAATTGAAAGTTTTTCGAATCCTGATTCAGTTGTCCAGTGCCTTAACTATTCCTTTCAGCTTTGTATAATTTCCAAACTTGATCATTTGTAGATATTTGAAAACCAAATTTTAATGAGATAGTTCTTATGAAATAATTGTTTTCAGTAAATAACTTTTTGTTGTAAATAGTGGTGGTTTCCTTTGGAATTTTGTTTTAATTTACATCATCCGTGTCTGTGTATAGGATTGTGGATAACATGCCTGTAACATGGTGCTATGATGTTGAAGACGGACAGAGGTTCTGCAATCCTGGATTTCCAATTGGCTGTTATATTACAGATAAAGGCCGTGCAAAGGATGCTTGTGTTATTAATGTAAGTTTGTCAGTATGTTAAAGGTCAGTTTTCTAAATTAAAAAAAAAATTAGCCTTTCAGCTCAGATTTTGTATGAGTAAGTGAAACTTTGGAACTTCCCTTAATATTTGTCTGCAATTCAGAATTTAGTATTGTGCCTTAGAATTAATTTAGAACTGACCAGGTTATTGAAGCATTATGTTAACGTTAGATTTAAAATATATTAGAATCATACTGCAAATCCTATCAAAGGGGATTTGGATATATAAGTACCAAAAGAGCTTCAGTCTAAGTTAGTCTCATGAAATGGGTCCTAAGGATTTTATTATGACTTGAACTCTTTGGCCATCCTGTAGTTGTACTTGAATTATTTTAAGAATTTTTCTTTTTACTTTGTGATTACAAAAATGCTGGGCTTGAAAAGATATTGTTTGTTTCCTTATATTGAATATTATTCAACCAAAATGGTGGGTTTAAAATTGTAATAAATTTTAGTTTAATTCAGTTGGTATTGATGGATAGAGTTGTACAGACTTTGGCAGGAGTTTGATTTTGAAAGAGGATACATTAATGACCTCGCTAACTAAGAATTCTTGAATAACTAGGTTACTGTGGATCAAATGGTAAACTTCCTCAGAGCATATGTACTTAACTGTATATGAAGTTGGACACTTCTCTTTTAAGAATCATTCTGTTAATGTTATATTCTGAGTGAATATGTAGACATTTTTCAGTTTTTAAAAAATCCACATATTCAATTTTTAATAAAATTTGACACTTAAAAGAAACCATCAAATTTGATTGAGAAAACTTTTGGGCTTAGAGCCTGGACATTCCTCTTGTTAAATGATGGAGGAAGCTTGCCTTTCATCTTGACGGATAGTCTTATTGTGATCTATTTTTTTTAATATTATTCCAGATCTAGTTTTCTTCCCTTAACTTTTAAATTCTATCCCACAGTCAGAATTCCATGAAAAAGACACATTTTACATCTTCAACCATGTTGACATCAAGATATATTATCATATTGTTGAAAGTGGGGCCATGGGAGCAAGATTAGTGGCTGCTAAACTTGAGCCAAAAAGGTAATCACGTAATTAGCCAAAATAGATAAAATTAAATAGATTGAACTATAGTTTGGGGTTTATTCAAAGAGAATAAAACATGCTTCGTTCTATATAGGCATGATCATTTAGCTTTTTATAATGACTTGGGCTGAAAGTTTTTTTATCTTGGTTTCACATTATATTTTGAAGCCCTGGCAAATCATATATTTTTAAAAAAAATTTTATGGCAAATCATAAAACCAGAAAAGGAATAGCTCCTTTGGTGTTTTTGGTCTTGTTTTTCCCAGTCAGGAAACTTGGAGTGTTTTTCTGTTTGCCATTTTGGAATAGAGACTATTGATAACTTTATCCATTATTACAGGGTAACCTTAATTTCTTTTTTTCCCTCTTTTTTGGAGGGGGGGAAGGCAGGGCAGTTGGGGTTAAGTGACTTGCCCAAGGTCACGCGGCTAGTGTCTGAGGCCAGATTTGAACTCAGGTCCTCCTGACTCCAGGACCAGTACTCTATTTACTGCTCCACCTAGCCACCCCATAACCTTAATTTCTAAAACCTCCAGTGTTTACATCCTAGGTTTTGAAGATACATTGAAAGAATATCTCTTGGTAGTGCATGGGAAAGCATTTATTGATCACTTATGAAATCCTTAGATAAAATATGAATAGAAAATATTTTCTTTGTGTGCTTGAGTTCACTACCTTTCCCAAGATTAAGCCATCATCTCCTGCTTTTCATAGTAAAGAAATGTATGTCATGATAAGAAGTTAGTTAATTAAAAAAAAAAAGTTAGTTAATTTTAGGAAAAGAGAACATTAACATTTTTTTTTTCCTTTTGGAGGACAATTGGGGTTAAGTAACTTGCCCAAGGTTACACAGTTAGGTTTTGTGTGTGTGTGTTAAGTGTCTGAAGCCGGACCCGAACCCAGGTCCTCCTGACTCCAGGGCTGGCGCTTTACTTACTGCACCACCTAGCCGCCCCTAACATGAACATTTCTTTAAATTTTTTGGTACCATTAAAATGTATTCATATCCAAAAGTTTGTCTCTATAAACTTCATTGGTTACATTCTTTAAGATTTACTTTTCCCAACAGTTTGCCTAAATGTTTATTTCTTACTACAGCTTCAAACATACACATATAGATAAACCTGACTGTTCTGGACCTCCAATGGATATAAGCAATAAGGCTACTGGAGAAATCAAAATTGCCTATACTTATTCAGTTAGTTTTCATGTGAGTACTCTATTATAATATAAAATTTCCCTTTGAATTTTCATTATTTAAAATTATTTTAAAATACTTTATTTTTACAGATAGCAAAACTTTTAAGAATTAATAAGTCTTTTATAGCTTATGAATCCTCTGTACATTGAAAGTTTTATTAGTTTGTTCAGGAGGTTGTAAATTGATGTTCATTTAAATCTGAGGGGTATATAAGTCAAAAAATATTTTCAAACTTGCACAGCATTATAACTCAAGTTCTTCTCATGAGAAAGTGCACTTAGTAGTCTAGTAGAGATTGTATGACATTCCAGTAGTGAAGCATTTTAATGTGATTTGTAGCATTGTCTTTTGCTGTAGAAAGTAATGCTAATTCTCTTTGTTTCGTTAGGCTTGAGTTTTATGAAGGTTAATATATACCTAGCTCATGTAACCTGAAAATATGTAAAATTATATAGCTTTAAAGACTTAAGAAACCTTTTATCCTGGGAATTATTACCATGATTTTATTTATTATCTTTTCTGTGTTGTTTATTAGCATTGATTCATAGTATTCATATGGGAAGGAAGCAAGGATTGGGCAATCGGAGATGTGGGTTCTAATCTTTATTCTGTTACTAAACTACATTTATGATCTTTGTCAAATATGAACCTGTCTGATTTTTTTCTTTTGTGTAATAAGTTTTGTGTAAAAGTTTTCTTTTGTGTAATAAGAGTCGTTGGATTATACTGTGGACAAAGCACCATCCCTGGAGTCAGGAAGACGGGAGTTTAGATTTGACCTCTGACATTTAGGAGCTGTGTGACTTTAGAAGCAAATCACATATTCCCTGTCTGCCCCAATTTCCTCAATAAGGATGCTGTCAACATCAAGTGAAATATTGTAAAGTGCTTAGTTCAGCACCTAACACAGAGCAGGTGCTTAACAATGCTTGATTCCTTCCTTCCAGATAGGGAATAACTTCATTTCCAGCTCTGAAATTGTTATTTCATTTCAGTGTTCATGTCTTATGTCATGGTTATTTCTCCTACTCTAGTGCCTTCATTGTGGCATGGAGGTGTCTCTTGGTTCTTGAAATGATGCCAAAACAGTATTAATTCTGGAAGGTCTTTCCTACCAGGTTAGAAAAGCTTCAAGTTAAATACAGACTAAGTTTATCATCTGGACCAACCTAGATAGTTAAGGTCAAAGAGGCTTGTCCCCCTCATTGACTGCAAGATAATAAAATTTTCAACTACAGCATCTCCTAAATACCTTTCTTTGAGTCAGAAGAATTATATTCTGCAAGTAATAGCATCTCCATTTGTTTTACAGATGTGGAAACTGGCTCAGGGAGGTTAAGTGACCTACCTTTGGTCATATAGCTAAAAATGTCATAGGTAGAATATGAACTCATGTCTCCTGATAACTTAGTCCAGCATTTCTGCCACTGTAACATGTGATGAGTTGTCATTATATGTCTTTGTATCCTTCCTTGAAAAATTTTTTTTGCGGTTTTCTTAATGTACTTTTGCTTTTTGTTATTTATATTTTATTTTTCCCCTCAGGAAGAAAAAAATATTAGATGGGCTTCGAGATGGGACTATATTTTGGAATCCATGCCTCACACCCATATTCAGTGGTTTAGGTAGGTGAGAGAGCATTGCTATATTCTTACTCCTGCTTATTTCAGCCTTTGCATGTATCATTCCCTAATGTTATAATGCTTTTTTCTTTTCCTTTTCTCTTTCTTAATTTATGACTCTTTCCTCTCAGTATTTGTTTCATATCTAATCTTCAAAAAGCTCCCAGGATTGTAGATAGTAACCTCCCTTCCATATTTTGTTCCCTCCTTTATCACTTATGCAGGGGTTTTTAACCTTGCATCTGATTTCAGGTGTGTGCATGGGGATCTTGCAGGTTTTATTTATTTATTTATTTATTGCTATTTTGATAATTATATTTCTGCATGATTACTTTCCTTTGTAATCCTATATTATTGTATTTTATGCAATTAAAAACATTATTCTTAGAAGGGGTTTCTAGGCTTCCCCAAACTAAAGGGGCTTGTGGCACAAAAAAGATTTAGGAACCCTTGATGTATAGACAGCAGATGTAGTAAATAGAGAGTTGGCCTCAAAACCAAGAAGAACTGGGTTTTTAAGGTCCACCTTCAACACATAATGGCCTCCTTAGAGTAACCAATTTGTGAGATTGATAATTAAAATATTTATTCTTCTTTCAGCATAATGAATTCCCTGGTGATTGTTCTCTTCTTATCTGGAATGGTAGCTATGATTATGTTAAGAACGCTTCATAAAGACATTGCAAGATATAATCAGATGGATTCAACTGTGAGTAAAAACATTATACCATTGTCTGTATAGTTTTGATTGATATTTTTCATTTTTTCTTCAGGTAAAGTGGAACCTATTTTTGCCTATTCTCATTTTTCATTAACTTGATTCTGTTATTTAGCAAGAATCTTCTTTTAGGTTGTGTTCATGAATTCTCTACTTTGTAGTATTTTGAATCTTCAAATAAACATCCAGTTATATTTCTGTGGTGATGTCCAGCATTTCAAAATCCACAACATCGTAAAGAACATTTAAAAAAGCATAGATTAGTTTTATACAGATACTGTTACATCAGGTGATTGGGGAAAAAATAGCTGTTAGAAGCAGTCACGACTTTCCTCTTTTAAGAAATCCCTATGTAATCAGTTGTGCCAGTTTTTAGTCCCTATTTATGAGACATTAAAGTAAAAATGGACCCCCAAAGCAGCTTTAATTTTATTTTAAATTTATACTGTTTTATGTTGCTTTTCTTTTGGTGCACTTAAAGTATGTCTCATACTTTTTAATTTATCTTTTACACTTATCTATACATTTATCTTATGTTTACATTATATATATGTACAGTTTTTTTTGCTGAGAATTAATTTCATAGAAAGTTATAGTTGATAGACTCAAATTTTCATTGTTTTGCTTTTACTCATTTTATCTTTGTTTAAACATTAGCTTGTTTAAAAATAGGGACATTTTTCTTAAGGACCGTCACTTTTTCTCTTGTTTGATTGTCACCCTTTTACCTGGTTTTCCTTTTATTTTTATATATTTATAAGCTTCTTTATTTTTGCTTTCCCAGAATATCTTTATGCCCATGCTCATGATTCTTCTCTCTAATTCATTTCCTTTTTTAAAAAGGTTCATAAAATTCTTTTCTAACGCTAACTTGCCTACTCCTCCCACCTCCTGGCCATATAAAACTTGGCCCAAAGTATTTTGCTACATCAGATTTAGAGAATAAGTGGTCATGTATTGCCTTGTTTCCATATTTTTCTTTTGGGCAGCTGCTGAAACTTGACAGTCAATTTAGCAAGAAGTTTCTTATATTAGGGATTTCCCATATATCCTTGCTTTGTCTTGATTGTGTTTCTTAAAGCCTTTTAAGTATCTTTAATGTCCTGATCCTCAAATTCATCAATATCTATGTCTAGATCATCTTTGATATTCTTTTAAAGTATATTCTTGACTTTTGTTTTTATACCTTTGACTCTTATTCCTACTCTCGTTCCTTCACTATCTCCATTTAGCAGGTTGTAAGTTTTTCAAAATTACTTTTAATTAAGTAGCATTAAGTGTTATTTGAAACTTGTCTCTCAGTTGTTGTCATCTTATACCTTCTTAAAGTTGAAACAGAAAACAGTAAATATTTTGCCTTATTATCTATCTATAGTTTTAAGCCTTCCAGTATAATTCAGCATGTTTGTTTCATTTTATAAAAGCTCATTACTTAGGGCCTGTCACTCAGTTCTACACACTGTAAGTAAGGCCATAATCTTAGAGCTGCTGTTTCATTGCTTCTGATTCTATACCTCCTAGCATTTTTTTTAACCTCTCTACGTTCTTGCCACCTACTACCTTTCTCACAGATATGTACCACAAGGAGGATCTGATAAAATATAACCGGATCAATGTTAAGCGTACCACTACTGCATAAACAATTAAGAAGCACATAGGCTGTTTACTATAGCTCATTAGCATGTTTAAAAATAGGGACAATATATTTCTTAAGAACCATCACATTTCCTCTTGCTTGGTTGTTGGGGTTGATGTGATCTTATCGGTGTGGGCATGTTTTCTACCAGTACAGATCCCAGTTGCTCTGTGATTTATTTGGAAGAAGGTCTTCAAAAAGGGAAACTAAACTTTAAAAGTAATTTGAATGAAAAGGCATACCCTATAGAAAAGTGTACAGAAGCATAACTCACTTTTTGGATGTCAGGAGGTGAAGGGGTGGGAAATGGACACTTTGAAGTTCTCTTTGCAAATGAAGTTGGTTTCTGTCAGGCAAAGTGGACAGTGACAACTGGCTTCTTTATATCCTGGTTTAAGTCAGTTTCTTCTTTTATTGGCTTTTTAAAAAATGTGATTAGTACTCTGACATGTAGAATCGACACATCAAGACCACAGCAAGTGCAGAGATTGCTGGGATCACCCAGCTGGTCCACCAACTGCTATTATTATCAAGGGTAGTAATGAGAGTATCTGAAGGTTTCTGTGTTTTGTGTCTGTCATCTGGATGAAGTTCCCCAATGATATATGTCCTGGATAATTCTCCGGCATCTGTGGAATGCCCAGCATCCTCAAAGTTTTCAGTTGCATCATCTCCAGCTTGCTCCCTCAGAACTTCTTCTCCACCAGGATGCTCCTCAAGGAATTTAGTCAGATCGTAGACCTTGTAGTGCAGGATGAGCCAGGTGCTCTTTCTGTGGTTGTGCTTCTTGATCTCCTCCAGTGTGTAGTACTTAATACTTCACCTTCTGGCCCGACTGTTCTGCCGTTGTGGCCCACGGAGAGAGCCTACAGCGTTTCAAGGGAGCAACAGTGCAGCTGGAGGCTCATGCCAGAAGAAGGTCTTCTAAGACTTCATTTAGCAAAAACAGTTCTGTTACTTTGAAGCCAAGTTGATGATGGGCCTTTCCAAATTTGTTGTTTGGCTGGTTGTTGGACAACAACCATTCAATCTGTCATAAACCTTTCAGTTTGATAGAGCCTGTTAGCAGTTGCAGTCTTCCAGTCTAGCCTTCAATAACAAGGATACTTCCATGCCATAATACGACATTGAAATAAGGCTTGAGTTGAAGTTTCTTTAAGAAAAAAAAGTAAACATTGTTAAACTTTTATCAGCTATAAAAGCTCAATTGATTTACATTTACTAACAGAAACAAATTCAGAATTTTAACTATAGCATTGCTCTCTGGGCCAGACCAGTTACCTTATACCAACTGTGAGGACCTGTCGTTCTGTCCCCTTAACTGCTGTTCCCCAGTCATATCTGACACTGGCTAAGTCTTTTGGGTACTCTGTTAGTTTGTTGCTCAAAAGAATGAACAACACTGACGTGCTACAGAGTTACAGCAAGTATTTATTAAGCTGTGATAATGTTGTGGTAGCAAAGAAAAAGCAAAAACACTTTGCCTTGCCCTCGAAGGAGTCTACATTTTAATGAGGGGACAATACAGATAAATCAGTGCATTTTACATGCCCATACAAATACATAAAAGTGTAATCCCTCAGTGACAGAGTTGTTGCACTAAGACTTTTGGGACACACTATTGATTGAAATTAAACTTTGAAGGTCACATTGTCAGCCTTCCTATTTGATATCCAGCTTTGGATCAATGATTTTCAAATGTTTTTTGTTCTTGGCACAGTCTTATTAGTCTTTGCCAGGAAGGTTGGGGCATGCTATGGGAAAGAGGAAAATCAAACATGCACATGTGATTACAAGTGTAAGTTTCATATAGTTAGGGCACACTTAGCAAAACTCACAGGAGCACAGCTTTTCAGAACAATTAGTATAGACACTTCCATTTTGTACTCTTCTAAACTTAGATAACTTGTCAGTATAAAGCTAATAATAGAATGATGAATTTTTATTTTCCTCTTAGAAAAATCATTTGATGTCACAGGAATTAACACATGGTTTCTATTGTATAAATTATAACTTCAAAAAAAATTTGATAATTTTGGATAGGACTTGAGAATAACAAGCTTATTAAACAAGAAACTTGTGACATGGCCAACCTTCCATGCCACCTTAATGGAGTCATTTATTATTTGTCTAAAGATGATGGTAGGAAGTTCTTGATCTGGTAGTGGAATGGTGGGGAATCTTCAGATATTCTTATCTCACTTTTCTTTGTTACTACAAATTGAAAAACTGATCATACATGATTTTTTTTCTGCCAGATCAGCCTTGTCACCTCACCCTACATCATCCAGATTCAAAAAAAAATCCACCTCTTTGTTTCCTAAGACTATGACGTCATTTTAAAGTGCTTTATTGGTACACTGCCCTGCTGAGTCTTCAATAGCTATTTAATATATTTCATAGAAGTTGTTGTTTGTTCATCCTTTGTACTCAAAGAGAACCAATGATGTCACAGGATTGGGGTCAAGGTACAGTGTGTTCACCTATGGTGATTAATCACTTGATTAATCCAATATAGGCTCAGAAGGCTCTACCACAGTTTGAGCACAAACAGTGCATTTCAGGGGTGGGGAACTTGCTGCCTCAAGGCCACATGTGGCCCTTCCACTGAATCCAAACTTCATAGAACAAATTTCATAGATTTCTGTTCTGTTTGAATTCAGTCAGAGGGCCACACTTGAAGACCTAAAGGGCCACATGTGGCCTTGAGGCCGCAAGTTCCCCACGCTTGATCCGTCTGAACATTTGGGATGGCACTGTCTCCAGATTTGCATGTTTCATGTTTTGTTTGTGCTTTGTTCTGCTTTGTTCATGGAGCACAGTGCCTTCTTTGATGCAAATGTGCCATGCTAGGTGTTCCTTTGCCAGCATCTCCCATGTCTCACAATCAATATTAAAGTTTTTCAGAGAGACCTCAAAAGTGTCTTTGTACCGCTTCTGAGTGTTTGCCTCCCTAAAATACCTTTTAGGTAAACATGTTTGGCATTTAGGCTATATGACTAACTCAGTGGAATTAGAATAGCTCTCTCTGCATTGGAGTTTGAATGCTTGGCAGTTAAGTTTGAGAGAGGACTTCAGTGTCCAGTACCTTATCTTGCCAGGTGATCTTCATAATTTTCCAAAGACAATTCAAATGGAAATGGTTTAATTTTCTTGCTGTGGTGCTGGTAGACTATCTAGGTTATTGTAATATAATGCCAAGCAAAGGCAACTTCCCAGGTTCAAAATACCAGCATAGGTGCTCTCTATTTTATTCAGTGACAAACCAAGAACAGAGAAGATCAAAACATGACATCATTCAAAATACAGCATTTACTAAGTGTGATTAAATAATCTCCAAGTACTACCCCACCCCAGGACCTTCCAATCATTCAATCAATTACAAAGTCCCTGTTCTAAATACTTCTCCACCCCTAGGCTATACCTTAATTAAGTCCACCACAAAGCCCCTCTTCTCAAATGGAGATTAGTTTCCAAACATAAGGTCAAAAGTTCCCCACCCCTGGATCACAATTGAATCTACCCCAGAGTTACATCAAGTTTAAACACAGCACTTAATACCCAAATGGAGGTCTTTTCTTCATCTTGATACCAGGCAAGTTCTCAGCAATCTTAGTTCCTGGGGAGACAAGGCTTAGCAAGGCCTTAAGATACATTGCCAGTCCCTTCATGAATTCATCCTCTGTCTGTAGAACAGTCCTAGAACCCCTGAACACATTAGCAAAGCCCTCTCCCAGGATTTCTGTAAACATACAACAAGAAAATCCTTCTTCATGGCTTCTGAACCAACAGAAAGGCTCCCAGACCCCTGCAACAACAGCACTGTCCTTCACCAGTGGACAGTATTCACTCTGTCTGCAGGACAGTCTCCAGACCCCTGCAACAAACAGCACCGTCCCTCACCAGTGGACAGTATTCACTCTCTGTCTGCAGGACAGTCTCAGGGCTTCTTAGCGAACAGCCAGGTTCCAGGACTTCTTCAACAAAAGGACTGTCTTTCACCAGTGGACAAATCTGGCAAAACAACATCAAAACAGACAGACAAAGTACCAGCAAAACAGCCATGTCTCCTCAGTCCTTGGCAGCTCAGGGGGCAGGTCTCAAAAGTCCAGGGAAATTCAAAGCGGCCACCAGCAATTCTCTTAGTCTCTCTCTCTCCACGAGGTGCTGCTTCCAAAAATTCCGCCTCTCTCTTGTGTCTCTCCAAATCTACCTCACCAGCTCCTCCCAGTTCAGGACTTTCTTTTCACATCAACAAGCCCATCCCACAGGTGGGATTAACAAACTCTGGGTTTTAACACAATCAATTTGAAAACCAAGCCAATATAGGGGAATCTTTAATTGCCATTACTATCACAGTTATCAAGCCATACGATAATGAAATCAGCATAGTGACTCTATAGACCTTCAGTTTGGCAGACAACCTAATACCTCTTCTCTCCCACACTTTTTTTCATAGAAGTCGCAAGATTTGAAAGATAATATATGTTTACTTCTTTATATTTTATGTTTTAATCAAAACTGAGCCACAAAAGAAGAAAATTTGTGTATAAATTAAATGACTGGGATAAGTGATGAAATTCTAATAGAGTAAATAGAATTGGCAAAATAAATCATCTTTTTTTGTTTAACTGAGAGAAAAGTAAAATAAATTTGATATACAATAAATCTTAAAATAATAGCTAGCTAGCATTCATATAGCACTTTGAGAATTGCAAAATGCTTTTCAAATGTTTCTCATTGGATCCTCCTACAACCTTGGGAAGTAGGTGCTATTATTATTCCCCATTTTATAGATGAGGAAACTGAGGTTAAGTGGCTTGTCCAGAGCCACACTTCTAGTAAGTGTCTGAGTCTGGATTTGAACTCGGGTCTTCCTGACCCCAGGCCTTATGTCCTGGTTATTGCACCACCTACTTGCCTTCAGCTCCCAACTTTATACATGTTTTTAAATGTTTAGTAGGCAATGTATCTTACTGCAAATACTTGTTTTGCACCGTTGGCATTGCATTTATGAGATTTTGACACATTGTGTGGTTCTTCATAAAGCCACACTTTTACCATATTAGGTATTAACTATATCTTTGAACAGTTTGTTTTTTCCAACTTTAGCCTTGAATTTTAGCTTGTCAGTTTTCTCCTTTTTTGTTATTCAGTTAATCAAAGTTTTATTTTGTTTTTCTTCCCATCCTCTAAAAGAAATGAAAAAAAATTTTTTAAACAAATTGCATAGTAAAATTAAAAAAGCTGCTGCATTGACCATGTATAAGAGTAAATGTCAACACCTTGAATCTGTCAACTGTCTTTTAGGAGGTAGGTAGGATGCTTCATCTAGAATCTTGATTGATCTTTGATCAGAATTCTTAAGTGTTTCAAAGTTGTTTTTGTTTACAATGTTGTTAACTATATAAATTGTTCTGGTTCTGCTTACTTTTATGAACTCTGCATCAGTTATACAAATCTTCCCAATTTTCTTTGTTATCTCTTTGTATGTAATCTTTGTAATGTAATCTTTATAAATCTCTTTCATTATTTCCTTGTGACATAAAAATAATTGCATTCATATGCCATAATTTGTTCTCCCATCCTCCTCTTGATGAGCATGCCCTTATTTTCAAGTTCTTCACCACTACAAAAAGAGCCACTATACATATTTTTATATGTAGGTGCTTTCTTCTTTATTTGATCTCTTTGGGTATAGGCCTAGTAATGACCCAAGTCAGAAGGTATGCACAGCTAAGTAATTGTCTAGATATAGTTCAAAATTGTTTTTCAGAATGGTTGGACCAGTTCACAACAGTGCAGTAATGTACCTGTTTTTTTGCTACCCTTCAAACATTGGTAGTTTTCCTGTTCTGTTTTGTTTTTTTGGTAATCTTTGCTAATTTGATGAGTGTGAAGTGGAACCTGAGAGCTGCTTTAATTTGTATTTCTCGAATTATTTGCATATTATCTTTCCAAGGTTTCTCCCATAACTATATTTATAAAAAACTTTTTCTTCTTTGATCCCTTCAAAGATCAACTAGTAATGACCTGGGTTAAAAAGTATGGATAGTTGAATAACTTTTTGAGTGTAGCATCAAACTGCCTTCTAGAATGGCCAGACCTATACATAACAGCAATCTGTTTATTTTCTTGCAGCCTTTCAAATATTTAGTCATTTTCTCTTTTTGGTCATTCTTACTAATCGGCTATATGTGGGATAGAAACTCATGAATTGCTTGAATTTGTATTCTTCTAATTATTAGTAATCTGGAGATCATCTTTTTGAGGTTTCTTCTGTAACCACATTTTATTTTAAACCATAATTCTGACCATGAAAAAAAATCAACAAAGTCTCAGCATTTATCCATAGTTGAAATTTTGTTGCTTCCAAATTTAGAATAACTAATACTGTTAATTATTTTTGTTTCTTAATTTGGGCACTAAATTGAGAGATCCTGGGGTGGCTAAGTGGCACAGTGAGTAAAGTGCCGGCCCCGGAGTCTGGAGGACCCAAGTTCGGTTCTTGGCCTCAGACACTTAACACCCATACAAAAAAAAAAACAACAATTAGCCATGTAACCTTGGGCAAGTTACTTAACCCCAGTTGCCCTCCAAAAAAGCAAAAAAAAAAAAATAATAATAAATTGAGAGATCCTTTCTTGCAAGTTTAATACTTATTGTATTTACTACTTAGGAAGATGCTCAAGAGGAGTTTGGCTGGAAATTGGTTCATGGTGATATATTCCGTCCTCCAAGGAAAGGAATGCTGCTGTCAGTCTTTCTGGGATCAGGAACACAGATTTTAATTATGACTTTTGTGACTCTATGTAAGTATTAAGTAAGAAATGTTTTAATAAATATTTACATGAAAAACAACTTGCTAGATGACAGAATTGGACTAATTGACCTAAGATTCCCTTCCTGGGGGCGGCCAGGTGGCGCACTGAGTAAGAGCACCAGCCCCAGAGTCGGGATGACCTGGAATCGAATCCGGGCTCAGACACTTAGCACTACAACCAGAAATAACTGGCCGTGTAACCTTGAGCAAGTTACTTAACCCCAGTTGCTTCAAAAAAAAAAAATTCCCTTCCTGCAGCCCTGAATTCAGGAGAGAAAGTATAGTATGAAAGAAAGTTTGCTGGATTTACAGTCATTAAAAATGAGTTTAGATCCTAGTTCTGCTTTTCCTTGCTTGACTTTTCAGTTAATCTTTCTGGATCTAAGTTTCCTTTTCTGTAAATTGAGGAGTTTGACCATCATGGCCCTAATGGCCCCTTTGAATTCTCAGTCTATAATCTTATAATCTGTAAAATGAAGGGGTTGAACTAGTTTATCTTTTAAGTGCTCAATCCTATTATCTGTGGTGGGAACCAGTGTTTCCTCTTATTTTAAATTATGAACAAATAAAGACTAATCATAATAGTAATAACTAGTATTTATATAGAGCCTACTATGTGCCAGGTACACTTTACAAATATCTCATTTGATCCTCATATCAACCCCAAGACTGCTATTATTATCCTCATTTTATAGTTGAGGAAACTAAAACAGATTAAGTGACTTGGCTTAGGGTCACACAGCTGCTGAGTATCTTAGGCAAGGTTTGAACTCATTCCTGATTCTGCGTTCAGTATTCAATTCTATGTGCCACCTACATGCCTAAGATTAAAACATATATGAACAGATTTTAGTGGCTCTTCATTTAAAAAATATAATCCCACTCAAACTCTAAAGAGGCAAATTGTAGTCAGTTTGAATTTACCTTATAGCAAGCGTGAAGCTAGGTATGAATTTGTCAAGGTTGGATCCTCCCTTGAAATTGTATACCACCTAGGCTCTAGGAGAATAAGGGACAAGGCTAGAGTTTGCATCTTAGAACAGAGAGACTGTAGAGATGGTAGGAGTAAGGATCATAGAAACCATTTTTGAGGGAAAATGGGGCATAATACAGAAATTGGTAAGATGGTCCTATAAAAAATTTTTGAACCCCTTAGCTCAGGGAAACATAGGTAGTAGCCTAACTTTCTTCCCTTACTACCCAGTCTCCTCTGAAGTTCTCTATAGAGATCAATATAATGTATATGCCTACTATCCTTTTTTAAAATATCAGTACTCTCCAGAAAGTGGTTTAACCAGACACCTCACTGAAATAGTTGTGGGAATAGGAGGTTTTTGCTTTATCAGGCAGAAGAATGTTTGTGTCAGGACTAGGTAAGGTGTTGGAAGAAGCAGTTTTGGAATATCATATTTGAAGAAAGGTCGGATGCTATGGTGGATGTGGGGGCACTGAAACAACTGGAAAGATCATTGAGGGTACTGGAAGGGTGATGGAGGTGGTAGAATGTCAAAGACAACTTTTTCCTGCTTTGAAATTTTATTTAGTTTCATAATTTACTGACCTTTCTCTTCATTGTCAAGACCAGATATTAGAGAAAGTCTCTCATTTGAGAAAATGTGACCAAAGAGGAGAGAATAAACTAGAAAAAAGGTACAAGGAAGTTTGGGGTCTGTTAGGCATCTTTTTAGTCATCTAGGCCCACATATGAAAAGCCCTTTCTATCTCTTCAGAACTGGTTTTTGGAGAGAGCTGACAAACCTGGGGTTGTCTTGGTTCATAATTTTCTGACAACTAAAATCGATTCATCGAGTGGGCAATGCTGAGTTACTACTGTTTTATGTTAGGCATTACCGAGGTCCCTGATCTGCCAGTAGCCTCTCTTGGAAACCACCCAGCATTCATTAAGTATCTGCGCTGGGCACAATGCTAGCCAGTGGGGTTGCAAAGACAATAATGAACCTGTTGCTGCTTTCAGGCAACTTCTGTTCTGTCATGGAAGGCAGCCTGTACATAAGTATATACAGAATAAATAAATACAAGCTAGTGGGGATGGGGATGGGGGGCAAAGACTAGCAATTGTGGAAATAGGAAAGGCTTCATGTCGAAGGGGGTGCTTGATTTGAGTCTTATAGGAATTCTAGCCATCATTATTATTAAAATAATAATCTTTTTCAGCATTTTCATGCTACTATGAAAGTAGGTTTTTTCTTCAATTAATTATTGGTTAGAGTGCCCTCACGTGTCTCTACATTGTAACATTTCAGTTTCTTTAAAGGAAATAATGCTTTTACTTAGAGCATTGTTAAAATAATAGTGACCATTAGGCTTCAATTTGGCCACCCTTGATGTAGGGGAAATCAAGTGTGATTTTATTTATGACAAGGAACCATTGGTAAATGACCGTCTTGTCACAGTGAATATCATCTAAACAATGCTAAGCTTAAGCACAACTCTGTGTCCTAGTGCGTGCTTTGTCGGCTCCTCTCATTCTTTCCCCTTTTTGTATAAAT
Source organism: Petaurus breviceps papuanus (assembly GCF_028583685.1). Lineage (NCBI taxonomy): Eukaryota > Metazoa > Chordata > Mammalia > Diprotodontia > Petauridae > Petaurus > Petaurus breviceps. The sequence continues at coordinate 3,170,325 of NW_027187289.1, forward strand.
GGGTCATCAGTTATACCAGTTAATAGCCAAGGAGGCGAGGTAATTCAAACATTCATGTTTAACAAATTAATTATTTTGCCTTTAGTTTTTGCTTGTTTGGGATTTTTGTCACCTGCTAACAGAGGAGCTCTTATGACTTGTGCTGTGGTCCTGTGGGTGCTGCTTGGAACTCCAGCAGGTTATGTTGCTGCCAGGTTCTATAAATGTAAGTAAAAGTTATTTAAAATAAGCAGGTATATAAGTTCATTGTGCCAGATTATCATAGTATTTCTTTTATAAATTTGTACAATTTGCTGTAAGAATGATGTGGAAGTATTTTGGCATGCAGATTTGTTCTTTAAAAGTTGTATGTTTAATAAATTATTAATAACGTAGCATTGTAATTGCAGGGCTACTTTGGTGTTATTTCTGATTGATCTTCTGTTGACAATAACACCTAATATGTTAAGGTTAAGTTGCTTAACCTTTTAGCTTTTTCTGTGTCATCAGGAAGTGAAATGTCTCCCAAACAGTACATTTCAGGAAACCCAGTATTTATAGAAACTCCTTTTTTTTTTTTTTTTTAATAAAAGGATGATCATCCTGAAATTAAGGTGTTTAGGTTTGAGAGGAATATACATATACATATATATGTATCTGCCTGCATGAGAAAATAAAAGGTTATTTTACCTTTCAGAGGATAATAAAAGACAAGGGTTAAAATTTCTTCACTAATAGTCACTGTTAAATGTTCCAAAAGTTTTAAGCTCTATGAACTTAAAACTTCACTAAGACTTCTGGGACATTCTATATATATTGTTGAATCTATGGGTAGTGGAATTGGAAATGTTTTAATTAACAGCTGCATTATGATTTTCTTAAGATAGGAATTTTATAGTTGGAAATATAAGGTTAAATCCAGTTGCCACTAAGCATACACGCTTCCTTTTAACAAATGATAAATTGTAAGTATGTGAAGTATCAGTGTCAGACATTCTGGGGCCATTTTGATTGGCATTTTGGAATGATTACTTTGTGGTTTTTCTGGGTTGGCTTTTTTGTTAAAACAAAATTAAGCGAATTAAAATGTTTCAGTTGGGCTTTGGTATCAGAATGTAAGAGCAATATGTTTCATTTCATATTCCTATTGACAAATTATTTAGCCATTAGACTTTTAAAGCCTTTCAAGATTTAATATGCTTTTAATTTTTATAGAGAAATTAAAATCCACAGTTAAATCACTGAATGTAATTGTAAATTACTTATAATATTTTATTTTTCCTGTAGTTAGAACCATCATACAACATTATTCAAATCAGCGGAATGATTATTTCAAGATAAGGGAAAGCAGCTTATCTTTTAGAATTTTGGCTAAGGTTAGCGTTACTAAAATAATATACTGTAGGCACAGTCTCATCACAACATAATTTTCTATACAATGAAGACATAACAATTTCCTAGATTATACTGATGCTATACTGACCTGGTCACAACAGCCTTCTTTCTCTAATCCCTGTCCTTAAAACAGTATCTATAATTTAAAAGCACCTGATTATGTTTTGTGGGGAACATTACAGCTGCCTTAAAGTATTCTGATGACCATGATGTTGAAGAGGGATTACACTTGTTGTTCTTGGCCCCCGGAAAGCAGAAGTAGAAGAAAGAATGGGTGGAAGTTAAGAGGCAGGTTTAGGCGTGATGTAAGGTAAAACTTGTAACAATTAAGGCTGTTATAATGGAATAGATTTATCTGAGATGTTATAGAAATGATTCCTATTCAGTTACAGGTTGAACCAGATAAACTTACATTCTGGGAAACAGGGCTTTGAAGGCAACAGAGCTTTCCCATGTTATTTTGTTCTGACAGATAAACACTCTTCAATTCTTGGAATCTTTTCTAGTTTCACACATTCCAAATTCACTATACTTGGGCAACTTGACAAAATCTGCTGTCAGGACATGGCAAACCATTAGGGAGAACAGAACTAGTTCCAATTTGATGTGATTTTTGTTGTTGTTGTTGTTTTTTAACAAAAACAGAGTCTTTCTTAGTGCTATCCCAAAATATACACCCTTAACCAGTTGGCCCCCTTCCACTCTTCATCTTATACTTCATATACTGAAATAAAAAAGCCTAAAGTATAAATGAGTCCCAGCATAGAACCTTATGGCTATTCCCACTTTAAACCCTCCATTGATAGGGAAGCAAAATGTTTTTTTACTAAGGACATTCTTTGCATGGCTTTAGTGCTTTGTTTAATAGTAAACATAATATTAGAAGACTAATATGTTGCGTCCCCTTTTTTAAAAGACTATTGTGTTCTACCGTTTAATTTCTTTCTATAGCATTTGGTGGTGAGAAATGGAAAACAAACGTGTTACTGACATCATTTCTTTGTCCTGGGTAAGTAAATTCTTTCTCTAATCATCCTTGTCAACAATAAACAATTTTAAAAGGGGTGTAGTAGGAATTGTTTTATAAAAAAAAATTTTTTATTTAAAAACTCCCTTCTTTGTGAACTTAAAACATAAAATTAAAATTTCGTATACAAAGTAGAACAGAAAGAATTGTACAAGAAACTCTGAAACTATTAAATATGTTTTGCATTTACTTTTAAATATGTAATAAATTCATTGTGTAAATTTGAAAGTTGTTCTATTTGTCATTTCCTTCAGTTATTCCTCCTTTTCTCTCCTGTGCATTAAAAAAAACCCAACAAATATTTCTTTGACCATCTCATTTGGGGTAAGTGGGGCAAAACTGTTGGGACTCTCCAGCTCTGCTTCCTGCTCACTGTGGGAGAGGGGTAGCAAGGCAGGGCAATCAATGACTCTTATAAAAAATACTCAGAATTAGGCGAAACAAATCCCCACATTGACCATGTCTGTCCAGAGATAGGGTCCTACTTCTTCATCTCGAGTCTATGCTCTGTCCTTTGGAGTTGTAGTTGGTCATTGTATTCATTGGTCAGATTTCTTAAGTCCTTTACAGTTGCTTATCTTTACAGTATTGATATTTTCATATACATTTTTTTGGGGAGATTCTGCTCACTTTACTCCGTTATCAGTTCATACAAACGAGTCATTCTAGCTTTTTGTGAAACCATCCCTTTTATCACTTCATAGCACAGTACTTTTCCCTTCCATTCATATATCACAATTTCTTCACCTATTTTCCAATTGATATGCCTTTTTGTTTTGAATTCTTTGCTATGACAAAAAATATTGCTGCTATTAATATTTTTGTAAATATAGGTCCTTTTGTTCTTTTGTTGGAGCATAGGCTTAAGAATATCACTGGGTTAAATTAAGTATGTGGACAGTTTAGTGACTTTTTGGGTATAATTCCAAATTTTTTCCTAGAAAGTCTGAACTATTTTACAGCTTCTCCAACAGTGCCTTCATGTGCCTGTTTTCCCATAGCTCCTCTCATTTTCTATTCTGGTAATTTTTCCTATCTGAAAAGCGATGGAACCCTCAGAGTTTTTAAAATTTTTGTTTATTATTTGTGACATTTTTGTATACCTTTTATTAGATTTGACACCATCTTTGTAAAATTGCCTCTTCAGATCCTCTGATTTTTTTTCTCTTGAGAAATGGCTGCTCTTCTCATATATTTGAATCATTTCTTTATATATCTTAGATATCAGACCTTTATCAGAGAAAGTTGCTTCTTATTCCTGTTCTTCTATAGTTCCCCTTATAATTTTAACTGCAGTGATTTGTTTCAGAAACTTTAATTTCTTGTGATCAAAATTGCCTGTTTTCTTTTTTAATCTGCTCTCTTCTTTGGTTGTAAATTCCTCCCCTGATGATAATTGAAAAGATAATTCTTTACTTCTCTAATTGTTCATTATGTCACCTTTTATATCTAAATTACATATCCATTTCAAGCTTAATTTAGTCTGTGGCAGACCAGCATAATTTGGCAGTAGGCAGAGGCCAAAATTAAAACAGGCTAAACTTCTTCCAGCTGTAGATAGGTTAGGCTGGAGACAGACTGAAAGTATTGGTCGCCACAGGTCATGTGACAAACAGGAGAGAGGGAGCAGTAGCAACCCTACATTTTTCATGGACTTTCCAAAATCTTTTGGCAGGCTGCAGGCGGCCCATACGCAGTATGTTGTACAGGCCTGGTCTGTGGTATGAGCTTTGGCTTATACATAATTCTTTCTGCTTTCTAGTTGTCCTGGTAGTTTTTGTTAGTGAGTTTTGGGGATCTGATATGTTTTTATGCTTCTGGATCAACTTTTTTTTTTAAATTAGTAACAAATAATTTTGAATCAACTTCGTTTTTTTAAATTAGTAACATAATTTTGATAATTACTTTGTGATATAGGTTACTAAGTCCCAAAAGGAAGATTATTCAGGAACTGTTTTTTGGATGCCTTTGTGACATTTGTTTTTTATCCATGAAAAAATTAAATACTTTTAATTTGGCAGTAAGCGTTAGCTGTAAAAATTGTTTTCTTGAAGATAACTTTGTTGCCGTACCTCGCCTCATATTATAATTGGTCTGTAGTCCCCTATGTCTACAATTTTCTGCATAATTATAATAAGGACTTCCTTCCTGAAGATACTTGAGAAAAACATGCATTTGTACCTTCTGAGTAAGAATGTTAACTCCCACTGATCCAGTGCCATTAGGTCAAGGGAAGAGATTGGTAAAACCTCCAGAGCACATTTCTGGCATCTTCACAAAACTGGGATACAAGTAAGGGGGAAGCAAGGCTTGGGCAGAAAAGCAAAAACTCCCAAGCTCCTAGCAACAATGACCATAGCCAAGAAGAGCTAGATTGTGCCTAACAGGCTGTGATTGACTCTTCCCTCACCAGCAGGAGAGGAGCAGGCTGATTGGCTGGCAGTTTTTGTTAAAGCCTGGGCCGGCCTTTTCTCCTGAAAACTGAGAAGTATAGGAGAGACCACAGGACATCTTAGAAGAGACAAGAAAGAAAAAAAGCAGAGAAGAGGGAATCAATGCCGCAGTCACTTATCAGGCACCTGTTATGTGAGAGGTGGCAGCAGTGGTGGAGATCACAAGCAGTTAGCCAGGATAGCTAGCACCAGACAATCCAAAAGAAAAGAGCCAGCAACAGACAAAGAACTGAATAGTTCTACAGTATATGGGAGAGCAGACAGTTACCGGTACTTCAATAAACCCTAGAAGGCAAAGGCATAGATAGGAAATCTCTAACTGTATGTATGATAGGATATAGGGGGCAAGACAGACAGCTAGCCTCCTGCAACTTAGCCCTTAAAGATTTCAGTGTGTCATGCCAGCAGTGTGCCCGCTCATATATTTAAGCAATTGGGTGTTGGGGGAGAGGTGTCATTCACTTCATAGTAATACAGAGAAGCCATGCATCTATAGCGTACAGACAAGTTACAGGATAGAGTTTTCACTGCATCGTAGAAAGTATCTTGTGACATAGTTTCCACATTTCTAGTAGACAAAGCACAGACAAATAAGGAAGTTGTGCCACCTTAAGAGAGAAAAATGGACATTTATACATGACTTGAGGTAGATGAACCCAATAAAAAAAACACTATGGATTTTTCTATTACTGCTTGATTTACCTTATGTGATAGCAAGGTTCATAAAAGTAGTTCAAATTTAAAAAGATTAGGAATAGTCTTAAACTGTTGTGCTGAACTAAAGCTCATACCTAAATTAGAATATATATTACTTTTTGTATAGTATATATGTATAGTATATTATGTATAGTATTCTCAGTGAAAAGATTAGAGAGTACTTTTTTCCTCTGGCCTGTCAATAACTGACTGGCAAAAGATTTTATGGGCACTTCTAGGATTGAATTAGTTATGTGTATTTTCTGAAGAGGCATTTTAGCATTGTGCCTTGACACAGAATTTGTAAGTTTGGTTTAAAAAAGTGACACTGCAAGAAAAATGTATGGCTTTTTTTTCTAGAGAAAACATTTCTCTGGCTACAGTTTATCCTCTGAACAGTTTTATAATGCTGATTAAACTAGGTCATTTTGTCACTGCTTGCCATCTTAGACCTTGGCAACTGTAGTGCCAACAAGATATTCCCAGTGCCTATGGCAGCTATGAATATGCTAGCATGATTCTAAATTGCAAAATATAACAGACTTTCCACATGGAACACAGAACCAAAACATTTATTCAAATACCAGAAAGCCAAATCCATCATAGCAACAAAAAGATCTATATACGATAACAGTGCAGGTGGTACTGCCATCCCCTAGCCTTGCCACAAATCAACTCTCATAGCTCTGACTGCCTGCTTCCTCTCTCCCTCAGCTCTAACTGCTCTGACCAGCTTCCTCTGGACTCTGTTCCACCTTTCCTGCTCTACCCATTCAGCAGGCTCCTCCCACCATAGGCTTTATGTGACTCAAACTCAGGTGTCTTAGGCTTCCATGTGACTTAAGCAGGTCACGAGGGCCTATTAATATATGGGAAAGCTCTTCCCATTTACGTTAACATTACAGCAACTAATACTGAGGAATAAAAATATTACTACCTCATGTTTACATAGTGCTTATAAAGCACTTTACTCCCTACAGCCCTTTAAAATAGATAATATAAGTATTCTCCCCATTTTATAGATAAAGGAAACAGGTGTTCATGTTTAATCACTTGTTTCTGGTTACATAGCTAGTAAGACTAGGAGCCAGGAGTCAAATTTAGGCCCAGATTTAAACAAAGTAAGGATAGATTATCTGTTCTTCCACATCAGTGATGTTGCACATAAAACCTTGAGTTACTCTTAAGATTTATTTCTGAAAGTCAGCCTGGCATAGTAGAGTTGGCCTTGGAGTCAGACAGATCTGGATTCTCAAGCCTAGCCTTAGAAATTGTGCTAGCTTTGTGTCCATGGGCAAGTCAGTTAACTATTAATTGCCCTAAGGAAGTCTGTGAGACTAAGCTATAGGTAAATTGAAGGAGCTACATTAGTGGAGGAGCTATCCACATCTAAAGTTCCTACCTCAGTATAAAATCACAGATCAGAGCTTCCCTATCTCCTCATCTCCCCGATTCCCTCTAACATGTGTCCAAAGGCTTTAACATTCACATTACCTATTGCTTGTATAATTAAGCTAATGCATTATGAAGCAGAGATGCTTCTCCACATTTTTCTGTATATTTTTCTATAGTTTTCCAGTAGATTCATAGAAATATAATTTCAGAATGTACTGATTCTGATAGATATATGCTTACTTAAAGATAGCAAAGCCAACCTGTTGCTAGAAAGAGGTAAATAGATAGTGTGGTATAGTAAAAAGTACATTGAGCGAGACTTCAGAAAACCTATGTTTTAGTTCAAGTTGTACCATTTACTAACTATTGGCAGACGGCTAAAATTTTATAAGCCTCAGTTTCCTTATCTATAAAATGATAATAATCATAGTTGCTCAGCCTACTTACACAGGGTAGTTTTGGTGAGTAAAATAAATATTGTATTTACATGTCCATTGGAAATTTTTATGCCATTATATAAATGTGAGGTTTATAATTATTATTATTGTTTTTAGAAAATTGTGGAGTTCATCCTCAGGAAGTCTCCATGAATAGATATATACGTTTTACCATTTTCTTGCTCACATATTCACTGACTTTAGGACCAGGTTGTTCAGAGTATCAAATGCTGCTAGAGAAAAGATTCCACGAGAATGTTGATTTATCATTTGTTGACTCTAAAGGACTTTGCTATAGCATCATGAAGAAGATATTTTTGAGATTTCCTATACCTGGAATTCTGTTCAAGTCAAGCATTATTAACTTATTGTGTGAGTTCTCATGAGAAAATTGTGGCTTGGTATATGTGATGATAATAAATTGTAAGGGTTTGTAGTAGGCTTGGTCTAAAACTTACTTGCACAAATCCTTGAAATGATGAGACTCTTCCTTCACACCTTGCAAAGAAAAATACATGCAAGCTAACAAGGAATTGCCTACAGTCGGTTTACTGTTCAAGCAGTGCTGAAATTAGATGTACTGTTTTGAAAAATGCTGCCAAGTCAGAGAACACTGATCAGCTAGCTACCTTGAAGGTGTCAGAGCACACTGATCAGCTAGCTACCTTGAAGATGATTTTCTGGAAGGCAAGAAAGTCACCTGGGAGAAGACAGCTCAGATCTTTGATTCAGTAGTCAGTATTGTAGGCAGGCAACGTCTTTACACTGCCAAAGAAGGAATGAAGGTGTACACCCACTCCATTCTTGGGAAGAACACAAATGGCAAGCAGCAGATTTCTGTTGTGATACCTTCATATCTACTACATACAGTAGCATAGTTGTTCATGATACTGATCCTTTATCATCAGCACACACACAGACACAGACACACACACACAGTTTAAGAAGAGGAAAACATGTTAGCATGTTATTGTTTAGGAAAGGCAAACACAGCATGTTAGAAATATTTACATTAAAATGTTAAATAAAATGTATAGAATTATTTAGAACAGCTTATTCCCAGATGATTCTCAGTAAATAAAGTTTGTTTGACCTCTTCATATGATATTTTCATACAACGATAGAAAAGTTATGAATCATATGATTCAGTTGTTTGACCTATAACTCATTTATATAGTGGTTTAATAAATCATCTTTTGACTTTTCTCGTGTGTTTTAATCAAAAGGACCGTTGTGTTTTTCAGGATTGTATTTGCTGATTTCTTTATTATGAACCTGATTCTGTGGGGAGAAGGATCTTCAGCAGCTATTCCCTTTGGGACTTTGGTTGCCATATTGGCCCTTTGGTTTTGCATATCAGTGCCACTGACGTTTATTGGTGCCTACTTTGGTTTTAAGAAAAATGTGAGTGTATAGACCCTTTTGTATAATAAGTGGTGGAAATTTATATTCGGAACTTAAGACAGATCTGAGAGATCTTAAGAGAAGCAAATTTTTTATTATCTTTTCTGTATTACCAGGTTCTCATAGGAATTTAATTAATTCTTAGAGTATTTGTCTACAAATGGAGAGGGTTTTTTTTTTTCTGGGGAAAGTGGAATATCAGTACTTGTCTGATAGCTGGTCTACTCTGCTCCCACTCTCAACTAAATATAAGTCCATAAAGGCATATACAGGTATCTGTTTGAGAGTTACAGGGTGTTTTTTACTGCGCTAACCACTTTACATACTGATAAATATTTTCACAGAGGGAATAGTTTATGACTGTAATCATGCATTTTCCTTAGTAAGTTTATTTCCCAAGGATAGTGATTCACTTAATGAACAAGCATTCCAAAATTGCAAAATTATATCCTTATAAATGTTCATTGGTATGATAGGGAAAATGAAGTTACTGTTTATGTATGTATATATACATTTATAAAAATTTATGTTAAATTTCCTTCAACCTATTCATCCAACAACAAATGAAATAAAAGTACCAATATTCAAAACATTTGTTAAACTATGTTAATTTGACATCACTGTCTTGAATTGAAATTATAGGGTGTATTTCTGAAACCCTTTAAAGAAAAAATGAACTTCTCTAGTGACAAATGAATATGTTTTGGTACTTTTTAATATCATTTAGTTTCATGGTATCATGTAGTGTGTTATGAAAGGGGTAATAAGAGTAATAATTGAGAGTATCACCAATAGCCCATGGTCATAGAGCTTCACAGAGCCTCATTGTATTCACTGTGTTCTTATTAAAATTGAGCAATTTTAGTAAAGATGACAGTATTCCACCTCCAAATTAAAAAAAAAAATTGACAAAGTTTTCAGTACCAGCTGATTTTTTTCTGCATTAAGTATATAATTAAAAAGAAAACTCTAACAGTACCTTATTATTAACTACTATTTGCACAGTACTACATTATCTACTTCTGTGTGTTTCTTACGTTGTCTAAAGCCATTAGTCAGTGGATAACTGCTGGAAACAGTGGTGACTTAATTCAATAGGCCAAATCTGAATATAGCACTTAGTGGTTTCTAGTTCATTGCTTTTAAATACAGATTTCAGTTTGATGACTTAAGTAGACTTCTCTTACCATTAGTGTCAGCATGGAAGCTTAGGAAAAAGCTGGGAAATAGTCTAGCAAAGAGAATATTTTAAATGGATATATAATTATTTCTTTTCCTTTCCTTAAAGGCCATTGAACACCCAGTCCGTACCAATCAGATTCCTCGTCAGATTCCTGAACAATCATTTTACACAAAACCATTACCTGGTATTATTATGGGAGGAATTTTGCCCTTTGGTTGCATCTTTATACAACTTTTCTTTATTCTGAATAGTATTTGGTAAGCTACTACAAAGGCCTTATTCCCGGAAATATTACATGTGATAATAACTTTCCTATTTTTCTATATGATTGATGTATTAAAATTTCTATTGTGGATCTGATGATTGTAAGAAGTTACCCAGTAATCAGAAATCTTTAATTATGAAAAGGTCATTTGACCTTTTCCATGCAGAAGAAATTTCTGTGCTATTGATTTCTTGTTCTATACATTCTGATATTCCTTCAATTACCATATGTAATTGATCTCCTTTATTATAATCATTGTATGATCAGTTGCAGTGGTATGATTGCTATCAAAAAATGGCATGACATAATGACTAAGTCTGATTTTCTAGGTGAATAATGAATTTTTAAGAATGTTTGATTTGTCAAATTAAATTACTTTGGTGTGTGTACCAAGCTATAAATGTTTCTCACTTTTATATATGCTTTTACAATATTGGTATCAACTTCAAATAATGCCAAAGGTAGAAAAAATAGGGTTAGTTACATATCCTAGATTGAGTAGATGTTTAAAGGTGCAAATGAAATTGCAGTGTTTTCTCTTCCTTGCTCTCTTCAATCTTATTACAACTTGGTATAATTTTTGACTTGTTAGATTGGTTTTAGAGTTAAGGGAGACTTTTTATGTACTTTGAGAAATGGCTTGTTAATATGACATTTTTTAATGAAGACTGATTCTAATTTTAGAAAGATATTTTATCATTTTAGGTCTCATCAGATGTATTACATGTTTGGCTTCCTATTTCTGGTGTTTATCATTTTGGTTATTACATGTTCTGAGGCAACTATACTACTTTGTTATTTCCATCTGTGTGCAGAGGTATGTATTAGTAATCTTCAGCTATGCTCATTTTTAAACAATATGCCTAATTTTTATTATATAAAAATTCTATTGTATGAGCCAGTTAAGTTCATCTTAGCAAGATTTGACCTCTATATGTTCCAGAGTTAAACTTAAAGTTTCCTTAGTAAGATTGTTAGGTAATGAAATCAACAATTAAAATATAACCCTCTAATTCAATTGGTTTCATTAACTTTTAACAATGAGGACTTTTAAAATGTAATAAGTAGACGTGATGAAATTTGATGGTGAAGTGGTTCTATTTGAGTCTCTTAGGTTGTATCTGTCTATTAAAAATTGATATTCATGACAGATCTAATAGCCTTACACTATTTTGGAATTGCACAAAATTATTGTTATGAAATCTAAAAATCACAAAATTATCAGGGACAAACTAAAATAAATCATCAACATAACATAAACCTTGCACATTTTTGCATCTTTTAAAAACTTTTGCTAAACAGTGTGTCCTTTTGCCACTCTTGCTTAATTTGAAAGATTTGACATTGAGTTTGCAAGATTTTGACAAATTAAATTTTTTTTTCCTTATGAGACCACACTTTTATTACGTCTGCTATTAAGTGTACCTTTGACAAAGTCCCTTTTCCATCATTAATCATTGATTATAGCCCATAGGTTTTCATAGGGGTTTAAATCAGGTAAGAGATAACTGCATGGCACACTGGATAAAACACTGAAGTTGAGAAGACATAAGTTCAAATCCTGCCACAGACACTTACTAGCTGTTTATCTCTGGGCAAGTCATTTTAACCTCAGTCTGTCTCAGTTTCTTCCTGGAGGTCACAATAGCACCTACCTCATCCTTACCCCTAGAGTTGTGGTGAGGCTAATATAATAATTGTATGAAGTGTCTTACCTACCTTAAAAGCTCTATGCTGGCTATTATTACTATATATATATATATATATATATATATATATATAAACATATATATATTTACATATATATATATAAACATATATATTACATCATCATCAAGTTCAAAGCTCATTAAAGTACATTTATATCCATCTCTTGGGTCAATTTCATAATTGTTAGTGGAGTGTGATAAGATGTGATATGCAAGTATCCATCTCCATTTAAATTCTGGAACAATTTTGCTTCTTAGTCCATCATTATACATATTTTTTAATGAGTTCTTTCAATGGGGACAAGCCTTCCAAGCCTACTGGAAGTTTAAAAAAAAATCCCCCAAACATTTTTAGAGTAGTTGTTCTACAATTGAATGAGTATAGCCATATCTTTTAGGCTCATCTGGACTTAGGACAGTGGTTCTGGTATAGCTTTGAATGAAAAGTTTGTTTCATCAGTAAAAAGTTACTTTTTATCTATCATCAGTATTCTGGTCTTGCCCATATTTTTTTCTTCATAGCAAAGGTTAGCATTTTTTTTAATGGTTCTTCTCTATTCTTCCAGATTTAAGAGGTCCTTACTAATAGAAGAATAAATAACAATTCCTCCAGCTGTGAGGTTCTCTGAATATTTGCTTGTTTTCTAAGGATTAATTAGGCTGTTTTGAAGCAATAGTTTGTCAGTTCTTGGCATTGGTTTTTTTTTTTTTTAAGTTTACACTCCACGCTGTACAGTTGATCTTGTTTCATTATGGCCTCAAATGATATTGAAGTGCTTGACTTCCCCTCACCAACAGCTGCTACATTATCTTTAATAGTCATTGACGTACTGTTTAAGAATTATAAATTTTGCAGATTTCCTTTCATTGCTTAAAAACTTTAGCATGAAAAAGAACAATGAAACATATATGGCATGAAATCTAGCACTTAACAGGCAGAAAACTAAACATAACCAAACTAGCCTTAATCAAGTTTCTTCTACTTAAGTTAATCATTTAGAATCACACCCATATGAATGAAATGGATGCAAATTTTATTAAGTGCTTACTGTATGCAAAGCACTATGGATGCAAAGTTCCACAAGCAGTTCCTGTTCTGATGGGGAAGACAGCACATAATCAGATGGAAGGGCCCCATGGGCCTTAGGGTAGAGTTGCAAAGCAGATACTAATACCTCTTCTTTAATGTCGTTTTATTTATTTTTTTTTAAAGCAATTGGGCTTAAGTAACTTGCTCAAGGTTACACGGCCAGTTATTATTTCTGGATGTGGTGCTGAGTATCTGAGCCCGGATTTGATCTAGGTCATCCCGACACTGGAGCCGGTGCTCTTACTCGCTGAGCCACCTGGCGGCCCCTAAGCAATTGGGGTTAAGTAACTTGCTCAAGGTTACACGGCCAGGTGTTTCTAGGTGGGTGCTAAGTGTCTGAGCCCTGGATTCGATCTCCAGGTCTTCTCAACACTGGAGCCGGTGCTCTTACTCGCTGTGCTACCTGGCCGCCCCTAATGTCGTTTTATTAAAAAAAAAAATCATATCAGTTTCTGATGTCGAATTATTTGAGAAGGCCCAGGACTTTACTAGCAAGAACTTATTCCTGGGTCTTTGTTAGATGTGGCTATAGCTCCTGTAAGAGTAGATGCCGGGCTGTATCTACACAGGGAGTGGTGCTTCCCAGAATGGTGGCTACAGGCACGGGGCTGCAAACATTGCTGTTCCCGAGGCACTTGGGTTTGGGGTCCTGAGCTGTCTCCATTAGGGTCTGAGAGGAGATATGGCAGTCAAAGTGATGGTAATGGTTGAACTTTTCTGACATATGCTGCTTCCTGTCTTTTCTTTGCTGCCTTAGCGAGGCTGGCTAACCTTCCCTGTATGTGGCAGTTGGTTGTCAGATCGTGGGGGTATCTGGCTCCTCCTCAGAAGTTGCTCCCCTGGATGATGGCTGAGTCCTGGGCTATAGAATCATGATTTTTACATTAAGTAAAATAATACCAGAATTATTACTTGCCCCCAATTAATTTGCACACCACTATACTTATGGCTTTGGGTGAGTTCTACAATAGTATTTAAAGCTAATTTTGAAAGATTAATATTTAAAGATCAAAGTTTACATCTTTTGAACACCAGTTCCTTAGTATAGTTCTCATTCCATTTGGACTGAAGAAAAGGACAATCTTACATGAGTTTTACTAAAGATTTAAATATAGTGCTTTAAATAAATGTTTAGATAATTTTACTTCAGACTGGTCAAGAAGTGCATTAGAAATTTCTTTTTAAAGACTCTGGGGCAGTGAATAGAGCACTGGCCCTGGAGTCAGGAGGACCTGAGTTCAAATCTGGCCTCAGAAATGTAATACAAAAACTAGCTGTGTGACTTTGGGCAAGTCACTTAACCCCAATTGCCCTCCAAAAAAAACCAACACAAACAAAAAAAAGACTTCATCATTTTTACAATGATGTCAAACTCAAATAGAAATAGATTTCTGGGGGTGGCCAGGTAGCACAGCAAGTAAGAGTACTGGCTCCAGTGTTGGGATGACCTGGGGATAGAATCCAGGCTCAGACACTTAGCACCCACCCAGAAACACCTGGCCATGTAACCTTGAACAAGTTACTTAACCCCAATTGCTTTAAAAAAAAAAAAAAGAAATAGATTTCTGTAGGCTGTATAGTGACTTAAATATTATTATCTTTGTTGCATTGTAATTTTATTTATTTTTATTAAATATTTCCTTGTTACATTCTAATCTATTTCAGGCACATTTGGAGGGAGAGAAGGAGAATTTGACACCTGATTTACTAGATTATTTCTAATAACTTTTTCTGTCATTATTTGATTTAGATAATAATAATGATAAATGTGAGGAATGGAGTTATGGCATAGATTATTCTAAAAGTATTGTATTTGACTTTGTAATATATTTTGGCAGTTGTGTTTGGATAACTTCTGTTAGAGATGCTACCTCCCTGGTACTAGAAATTAATACATACCATACCTTAAGAGTCTAAATTAGTTAAAAAGTTGCCAGGTTCTGTCATCTAGTCCTGTTCCTCACTCTTTGCAGAAGATTGGATCACTTCAAGAACCAGTTTAATATTTATTACAGTCAACTTGGCCTTTGATTTTTACCTCTTTTAAAAGGGTTCCAGCTGGGCTACAAGCTACATGGCTGACAAAAACTAAATAAAAGGTCATATTAACGAATTATTTTTAAACTTACTTAGCTTAATTCTTTCATTGAGAACTGAAAGCAGGCCTGACCATGCCAAAGTAACTTAATTTTCCCCAAAATCTAAAACTAAAAATTTATAAGTGAATACTATGGAACCATATAAGTAACTTTTTAATATTTATATTGAATTCTTGAGGTAGGGTATAGGCCTCAAGCTTAAATGTAACTATCTCTGACTTATTCATGTGTTTATTAGCCAATTCTTTTTCATTTTCCCCCTATTTGGTCAGCTTTGTAAACTCTTCTGGTTATGAACCACCAAGAGGAGATAAAAAAGGAAAAATTTTGATCTTTCCCTGCAGCTTTTCTTTAAGCAATTGGGGTTAAGTAACTTGCTCAAGGTTACACGGCCAGTTACTTCTGGGTGTGGTGCTAAGTATCAGAGCCTGGATTCGATCCCAGGTCATCCTGACTCTGGGGCTGGTGCTCTTACTCACTGTGCCACCTGGCCACTCCTTCTCAGCAGCTTTTAAAAAAAGTTTGGTCTTTGCCTCTCAAAACATTAAACAGTACTGCCTCCTCATCAGAGAAGCAGTAGGCTTGAAGGGAGGGAGTTCTATGTTGTCAAACACTGTCACTCTGTCTCTCCTTAAGGTTTTTCTTTGTTTTGTTTTGTTTTTGTTGGGTTTTTTTTTCTCCTTTGTTCTTTGTTAAAAGAAGGATTCAATTCTGGAGGGGTGGGTTATATGCAGAAATGTGATATAAGCACAAAAGGGATCAGTAAAATTTGTTTAAAGAAAAGAATTTGGCAGATTGGTACTGAAGGCTAAAATTGGGAGTTTGGACAATCTATACTTTATCTCTTCATTCTATTTAATGGAATTCAGTTAGTTGAGAATTGTTTCTTATTATTGATGGCTTTTTTTTTTCCTTTCTAGGATTATCATTGGCAGTGGCGTTCATTCCTTACCAGTGGCTTCACTGCAGTATATTTCTTAATATATGCTATACACTATTTCTTTTCAAAGCTGCAAATCATAGGAACAGCCAGTACAATTTTGTACTTTGGTTACACTATGATAATGGTCTTGATCTTCTTCCTTTTCACAGGTAACAATTAGAAATTCCTTTCATTTAGGAATTTTCCAGTTTATTCTGAAGCTGGTGATACAGATTGGTTTTATAAAATTCCATAAAACTCTTTAAATGTTCCTGTTATCCTGTGCCTTTCAAAATCCCCCACTCTCCAACAAAATCATATGTCTACCAGGATTGAAAGGCAGGTAGAGCAGAGAATCATATGGGATTGGATAATTGTAGCTTTTCAGAAATAGCTTTACTATAGGGAAGGCAATGCAGAAGTACTTTTCAGAACTGTGGTAGTCGTTATTCATAAACCTCCATTTGAATATGCCCACCAGTTTAAATTAAACTCCTTTCAGCAAAGGAAATAGCACTCTAGCTTGGGATAGAAGGGGCAGTCTTTCCATTGGAAAATGAAGGAGGAAATGGAGGTGGGAGTGGAGATGAAATCAGTAAAGATATAGATTTCTTAGGATTTCCTTTCAGCTAAGAAAAGTAGAAAATTAAACAATTCTGTTCCATCCTGGGGTGTTCAGGGCCTGGGAAAAATCATACTCTCTGTACTCATCAATAATAAATACTTATTAATTATTATTTGTGTGTTAGATATAGTGAATGGTGTTATAGAATGGAAATCTTGACAGTTATTATTAAAATACTAGCTTAGTTCAGAAGCTTTGTTTAAAAAAAGAAATGAACCAGACCAGTGCATTATTCTCAAGCTTTTTAATCCAGCTCTCCTCCTGAAGGCTCTCACAAAGCAAATCTATAAAACATTAAAATTAGAAAAACTTTCTTGCTGTGGTTAAGAGTGAGAGAAGCTTCTTGTGTTTAGAATGTGTCAAAATTAATGGTGTTTTTTACAAAACTGTCATTCGAGTTTAGGCTCAGTAGAGAAGAAAGACAATGACAGTTGAGGTAAGAGATGACACTAGGGAGATTTTGGTTCCATGTTAGAGAGTCAGAATCCTCCATCTGAACATCACTAACCTAAACAATTGTAGTATTCATACTAAATCCCTGCCTTCTGAACACATGGCTTTCTGTTTGTAGAAATTTTTATAAGAATAGTTTCTCATCCACATTAGTAAAAGTTTACTTTAAATTAAAATGCTTGCATTAGGAAATTTGAGCAGTAGTTTCCATTTCAAATCATCAAATAGTGACCTTAAAGGCACCAAAGTTAAATATCAAAGAGGATTTTAACTAACGTAGATATTTAAAAAAAAAACTCTTTTAAAGAAACCCTGACTCAGGGGTTCTTAAACCTTTTTTTGTGTCATGGACCCCCTTAAACCGTCTTTTCAGTGTAACATTTTTAAATGGATGAAATAAAATACATCGAATTACAAAGAAAATAAATTCTATTGAACTATAATCATCAAAATATTTTTTAAAAATAAGTTTATAGAACACAAGAGCCTATACTCTAAGCCAGTTTATTTCAGATGGCAGTATATTTAACGAAAAAGTTTAGTAGATCTGTTGACAACTAAATGTTTTGTGAATACTTTAACTGTTCGGTCATTTATATTTGTGATTTTTCTTCATTAGCCTTTTAATAAATTATTTTTCTTTTCTTTTGTAGGAACAATTGGCTTCTTTGCATGCTTTTGGTTTGTGACCAAAATATACAGTGTGGTGAAAGTTGACTGAAGAGCTAATGTGCTCCAGTTAAAACAGAAATAAATTAAATTCTTCATCAACAAAGACCTGTTTTTGTGAATACCTTGAATTTATCAGAAGTATTGGCCCTAGTATTCCTTCAGAAACAACATTACTAAATACGCCTGTTCGTTCCCACAAAATGTGTTTTCCACTAAACATTTGTATTGTGATTTGATTTTAAATATATTTTCAGTTCTCTTTTAAGAGCAAGTTTAAATATTATGTGCATTTGTAAATACAATAGCTATAATATTTACAATACTTCTAATAGCAAAATAGAGGAAGCTGTATCAAGCAACTTAATGCTTACAAAATAAAGGACAGTTATTTGTAAATAGGATTTTCTAGACTCAGTAGGTGGAAAGAATTATTTTTCTTTGAACGAAATAACTTTTTATCATGGTAATTTTGAAGGATGACTCCTATGATGTGTTAATTTTATTTGGGATGTGGCTTTTTTAAGAAAACAAATCTTGTACTGGTTGTAATTGTTCATATATTCCTATTTCTCTATGTTGACTTCATTATTCCCATGGTATTGGCCTTTTAAACTATGTGCCTCTGAGTCTTTGGATTTATAAATTTGTTATCTTAATAAATATTGTAAAAATGTCTTCATTGCATCATTACCTGTTATAATTATATTCTTGGAAGTTCTGTAAATACAAATTTGGTTAGTTGACAAGAATGTTTTGAAATGATTTATATTTTATTGAATTTGCTATATTTTGTTAATGTAGCACTTCGGTTTTTTATCTAATGGAAATTCGATCTTCTGCACTACATGACTAATCCACAATTTTTAACTATTGAGTAACAATATAATTATACCCATACATCCAGCCGGTCTACTCTGCTGAAAGTCCAATGTTTCATGTCTTTTTTAAGACTAAATTGTTGTTGAGGATTTTATATGCTAACTGGTGTCAGGTAAGGGTTGTCTGGTTTTTGTTTTTTTTTATAGGTTCTACTCATGCAGTCTGTTTCTCACAAATTAAGGAAAGACACTTTCTCATTAAGCTGACTAAGCAAAGTTCATATGGAATATACAAATATCAGACAATTTTAGAGAGATTGCTTATATCTATTAAAGAACACTACTCATTTGTGTTTTTAAGGGTTGCTTGTTTGTTGCACATGAGAACAAATCAGATACTGTCATTAAATTTTTAATTCACATTATTAGTTGTCATGATGTTAATGGGTCTTTTTCTGTAAAATTCATATTAATATGCTTTTTTAAAAGATATTGACCATTTAGTTGAATAGTGAGACCAATATAATTGAGTAAGGTATTATGTTATTTTTACCATCATATAGATGGATTTAAGTTAGAAAGCTCTTGTTAAAATCAATAAGAAAGACTAGAATATTTTTTTTGTCAGAGAACCACCTTACATTTTTACTTGTTTGTATAATGGCTGTATCATATGATGCTGTTTAACAAAGGAATATAATCTAATCAAACAAAGGGAATATGAGAAATAAATTCTGATAACTGGCATTTGAAGATGAAGCCCTGTAGTTTTATATCTCCTTTGTATAAATATTAATGCCTTTTTCAAAAAGTGTAATAGAGAACTATTAACTTTATAACTGATGTTTTATTAGAAGTCATGAATTTTTTTTGCTTTGACTTTACATCTATTATTAGGAATACACTGTTAAAATGATGGTATTTCATATTAGTCATTGGGGAGGGACAGGAAGGGAGACAAAACAAGAACATGAAAGTACAATTAAGAACATGGAAAATAAGGAGGTGGAGGGGAAGAAAGATAAGGAGAGGATATGGTAGGAAGAAAAAGAGGAGGAGGTACAAGTAGAAAAGTACCAAGGAGTAGTCATACTGTTCTGAATCTGATTAGGTGCAGGTCAGTGCCTTTCCCTTCAGTGTCCAGTTTGATCCCAGAGGTTTTTGTGGCACAAGTGACACCAGAATTATCAAGACACTACATGAACCTTAAAGC
Source organism: Petaurus breviceps papuanus (assembly GCF_028583685.1). Lineage (NCBI taxonomy): Eukaryota > Metazoa > Chordata > Mammalia > Diprotodontia > Petauridae > Petaurus > Petaurus breviceps. Next base: position 3,190,160 of record NW_027187289.1, read on the forward strand.
TCCACAAACGTCAGAAAGGGCTTTTTGCTTGAGATGAACTGCAGGCCCCTAGTGTCTCATGTTTTTAGAAGTCGCATTGAACCTGAAGAAGTTAGAGCAAAATGACCCCAATAATGAAGAATCTCTTCCCTCACTTGGCTGTAAATGTGGAGTCTCAGTGTAAAGGCAGTGGTAAACGAGCTCTAGTCTAACAACAAAATGATAAGTCAAAAGTGGCTGAGAGCAAATGACCCAAAGGAAGTGCTACCTGTCTGGATCTTATTTTACACTACCCCCATCTCATATGAAGTTGGGACCTCTATTGCCTTCATATTCAGTTGTTTACTTACCTCTACTGTCCTATCCTTAGAATTTCTGAATTGTGAACCTGGTCCCTAGAAGTTGCCCTTACCTCCATCCTGTTTTTTAATCTGATAAGTGGATGCCGATATTCTAATGGTTACCGATGGATCAAATTGTTAACTCTTCTCCTTTCACAACCATAACATTTACACTTCAGTCAATGTAGTAAATAGGGGTGAGATGAAGGAAGAAGTTTTGGGGCAGCCTTTTAGTAGCCTGCAAATCATAGTATGCCCTTGCCTGTCATGTATCTTTCAAGACGTATTTTCTTCAGAAGGGTAGATATCAATGACAAAACCTTAAATTTTAGCTAATTACTTGAGATAGATTTCCATGCCATCAGGCTTTTAGTTACTCAGCAGCCCAAAATTTCAAGGTATTTCTAATCAGTTGAATTAATTGCAACTTGGAGTGTTAGGTATGCTTTTAAACAGTATGAAAAATTAATTGTTGATTTAAAATGAAATTTTAAAAGCACTGGCCCAACAATGCTAGAACCTGTTTTTGGTCCCAGTTCTGCTTTTGAACTGGGATGTGCGTCTTTGACCATGTAACTCACTGGGCTTTGGCGCTCAGTTTCTACCTCTCTAAAGTGAAACCAAATGCTGAGATACTTTTTCTGCTAAAAAGTCTTCTTTCTGTGTTTTCTTGATCTATTCTTAGTTTTTAATAGGCCATGTTCTTCTGTTAACCTGTCAGTACATAACTGCATAAGAGTAGTAGCGATCCAGTTTCACACATCACTAATTTGTATAATTAGTTAGGGAATCTGGTTAGGGAAAGCATATTTATATCAGTTTTTTTTTTTTATTCTCATCTCCACTATTCCCCATTCAGGACAAAGATTTTTAAAATGAAGCAGATAGAGAGAATCTTGTTTGTTTTTACTTTGAGAATAACTATAAAGGCTAAAATTTAATAGTTTTTCCCAGTCTGATCATAAATTTAGATCTTGAAGGAAATTAGATCATTTAGTTCAAACCCATGATTTTATGAATAAGGAAACAGCATTAGAGATAAATAAGCTTGTTCAAGGTATTAAGTGGTAGAGATTTGGCAAGTAGATTCCAAATCTAGCACTCTCTTATAACTGCAATCTGTCTACTCTTGTAATTATTTAAATCTACACAATCCTTCAACAACAAATGAATTTTCTATATATTTGACCCATCTTTGACTGAGGGGAGGGAAGAGCTTTCTATGGTCTGTGCACATCTTTACAACTCTGAATTGTCATTAATCCTGCCATTTTTATAGGGAAGAAAACCTTCAGTTCTTGAAAAATTACTGTCATTCCCAATAAACTTTTAAGCAAGTAGTCTAGACATAAACTTTACTTTATGAATATGAGTGTTGGGCATTAGTTATAAGATTTATTTACTTTTAGGAATTTGATGGATATCAATTTGGAGTGATTTCTTAGTCTTGTAGATTAATGATGACTAAAGTCTGTTTTCATTAGACCTTCCCAACTACTCACATTCTAAACAGTAACACTTGGGCTGAATTCTCAGTCCAGATGTTTGTGATGTGACTTGGCTGTTTGCAGTTTGGTTATTATCATGAACATCAGCGAATTTCAATTCTGGGATTAAACAAATCAGATTAAAATGAACAGCACCTTTGTCACCAGGTTAATGTGAAATCTTAGTGAAAATCATTTTCCTTTCCTTGGGATCCAAGTTTCCTTACTAATCAAAAGATGGCAGTAACTCTACTTAATACAGTTGTGAAATTCAAATGAGATCATTACTAGCCTTCTATATATCACCTATAAGCTGGGGGCAATAATGCTACCTACCTTGCCAGATAGTTTTGAGGAAATTAAATTGGAAAGTGATACACTAATGTGAACTTAATATAGGGGTGAAAGTGTTTTGAAAAGTATGAAACTATAGAAATGTGAGGGATTGGTCTGATTTTTATTAGGAGTACAATTCCATGTAGAGCAAACAAAATGATGGAAAAGTATTAGCTAGAGGAGTGGAAGGTTTCAGTAAGTGAAAGGAAGAGAGAGGGACCAATATTATTCTGTAAGGAATTAGTAGTGCAAGTTAACCCCTGGTCTTGTACCTCTATGTTTATGTGTTTTTGTTTATCTGGTTTCATTTTTTTATATCTTCTTCTTACTCTGCAGCTACCGAAGTCTTAATATCCTCTGAAGTCCAGCCCAAATCTGGCTTCCTTTTGTAAAGCCTTGTGTTATCATATCTTTTGTTTTTGTCTTTATATCTCTAGATAGAGCAGCGCCTCTCAGATAATTTCTGTTGGAGTTATTCTCATCAGCTTGAAGTGATTCTCTACTGTTTGGAATGGTGGTAACAACTTTTTGACAAGTGTGTGGGGGGTGTGTATCTAATGATGTTTCTGCCATTATTGTTTTAAATCAACATTTAAATCTTTACATTGTTATTGAAAGTTATAAGAATTTTTCTAAAAATTCCATCCCACAATTTAGATTGTAAACTGCTTAAGGGCAGGGACTGTGTCTTCTCTATCCTTGTAGATTCCGAAGTGCCTTACATATGATGCGTGCTTAATAAATATCTGTTTATTTGAGACTAGGAACTTAATTTAGCTGATAAGAATGTTTAAGTTTTCAAATTCCTAGTTTTACTATATTTTTAGATGTATCATTTTTTTTTCATTAGCCACGTCCAAAAAAAAAAAGAAGAAAAGATGTGTTGCAACCTTCAGCAAGTCCATCCTCTCTTTATCTGGAAGTGGCTAGCATGTTTCATTATGAATCTTTTTTACTCTTCTTTTTAGACGTATCATTTTAAAAATACTTCAGTGGGACACTATATCCATGTTTTGTTTGGATCTTGGATGCTATGATTCATGGGTATTTTGATTGAGTAAAATTATGTATTCTAGTAATCAAGCAGTGTTGTCTTGTACACTTGCTCCATGTTCATTGACAGTTGTTAAAATGATGTTGCACAAAACAAATCAGCACTAGAAAAAGTTGGACAGTTCACTACATCAAGCCTGAAATGCTACTCATGGCCAGACATAAAGTTACAAAGAGGCTAATTGAAATGAGAACGCTGGGTCTCTTCTCTTCCTAACAAAACAGATGGCACTCCCTGCCATACTTCTGTCACACTTGGGAAAGACTGATTTTTCAACTCCCACATAGTTACTCAACTTTTTCAAAGAATTAGAAATAGTCACAAAAAATATTGCAATAGAGATACTTCACCCAAACAAGACCTTTAAAATCAACCAGCTTTTTTCTGTTTTGAGGGCTCCAGGACAAATAAAGTCTCTTTTAGAGATATCTAACAAGCACGGTGTTTCATCTTTGGAAGACTGTTTTATCTTTTTAAATTATTTATTTGAACTACCTTCAAATGCTAGTATTCATTTGCTGTTTAAATTTCACAATATTGCATGTGGGTTCTATAAAGGTAATTACAGAAATGATGTTTAAATAAGCAAAGAACTCCTAGCATAGTCAACATATTGAACCAAAGCTTACTGGCAGGGTATTTTAAATATGTTTTATACCTATTAGAAAGGGATTCTGAAGGGAAAATGGATGTGATTCAGGGGTCTGATAAATTATTGTTTTTATATTTACTAATAATATGAAACTAACTCATGACAAGTGTTATTGAAACAAAAATTTCAGTGCTCAAATGGATCTGTGATCTCATCAATGTGGATGTTCCTCTGACATAAAGAGAGACTGTTTGGTTGAGCTGGGCCTCTCCCTTTCTTAGACCCAATAATTGTGGATTATAGACCAGGTTTAGTACTAAGGAGTATGACCTCAATGGAGAAAGAACTCCTTTCACAAAAGAAGCCTCTATCTCAGTGCCCCAGGAACAATGCTAATTATGGTTCTCAAGTCTAGGGATTCTCCAAAAGGAGGAAAGTTATAAAATATAATTGATGTACTATGTAAATTCAATATAGGACAGGTAATTTATTCCTACTCTCAAAAAAAATTTTGCTAAGAATTAAAGAATTTGTATTAACAAAACAATTCTATGACAGCTACAGTAATTTAAAAGGCTACTAATTAAGCATCATCAGAACATAAAGCAGAATTGTAATACTGCTAATCAGGCAAGTTACATTTTACCTTGGCTTGGAGCTGTCCAAATAACTCCTACTACAAATCTAGCAAATTTGACCAGACTTGGGTCAGTCTGATGACTTCCATATCTGATAGCATGCTTATCCTGCTACCAGCTTACTATAGTTTCTGCATGACCTCTCTCCTCCAGACCTTTTGAACTTATATGATTATTGTCGATCCTGGGTATATCTGCCATTGAATCCATACTCATTTACCTAAGATACAAGAAAGTTAAGAGACAAAAGGGGTAGAATTAGCCATATGTTCATAGCCACAAGGAGGACAGGTGGGAGACAGGGCAATCATCTTTTCTTCCATCCAACTTTGCTCTCTGAACCCAGTTCAAAACAGTTCTCACACTTGAAAGCCAGAGTAGAAGAGAAGCAGAGGGACAGGATGCTTTTTTTTTTTTTTAACATCCACTGAGTCATCAGCTTCCCTGGCTCAATTAGGGTACTCTTCATATCCCATTAAAATATCTTCTGCTAAGTAAGATATACATGACTTGGGGCAGAGCCAAGATGGTGGTGTAGAAACAGGAAAACTCTGTGTGCTCCCCCCATAACCACCTTAAATACCTATAAAAATGACTCTAAACAAACTTTAGGGCTACAGAACCCACAAAGTGACAGAGAGAAACATCTCCCACTGAAGGCAGCCCAGCAGGCTGGCAGGAAGGGTCCATTGCAGCGCACTGGGAGCAGAACCCAGCTCTGCGTGAGCCCTAGGTTTTAGACTCAGGGCAGCCCAACCAGCCATGGCTGAAGGGACTTCAGGAGAGTGTATCGCCAGCAGCTGTGGCTATTTCCAGAATTATCAACCCATAAATGTCAAAGACAAAGTGAAAGGCCAGTGTGGACTTTGGGAACAGGGGGTCAGAGAATGCAGTCTGGCCTCTGCCCCTGGAGGGAAAAGCAGCTGAGGTGCATTGGCCACCACCAAGTGGCTGCTTCAGAGCTCCTGGCCTGCAGACTGTAGGGGGACCAAGCAACCAGTCTGAGGGGTAGTCACTCTTGCTTTAACCTGCTTGGATCTGGATTGCTATCTAGGGTGGAGGTCCCGGGGTGTGTGCCAGAGCCTGTGGAGGCTTCAGAGAGGGCACCCAACTAATAGCTTCTACAGATGTGAAAACCCCAGTGATTTGGGACAAAGCTCTCCTCTCTGGAAAGAGAGTTCTAATGTGGCAAAAAGCTCAAAAGTCAAGTAATTGAGTGGCAACATGAGCAAACAAAGGAAGCAAAGCAAGCACAGCAATCTGACTTTAGATTCCTATTTTGGGGACAAAAAGGATCAAAGCATGAAACAGGAAGAAGATAACAAAGTCAGAACTCTTGCACCAAAAGCTTCCAAGAAAAATATGAACTGATTACAGACCATAGAGAAGCTTAAGAAGGATTTTGAAAACCAAATAAGAGAAGTGGAGGAAAAATTGGGAAGAGAAATGAGAACAATGCAAGAAAATCATGAAAAGAGAGTTAACAACCTGACTGACGAAAATAACACCTTAAAAATAGACTAACTCAAATGGCAAAAGAGGCTCAAAAAGCCAATGAGGAGAAGAATGCCTTAAAAAGCCACATTTGTTAGATGGAAAAAGAATCTCAAAAGCTCACTTAAGAGAATCATTCCTTCTAAATTAGATTGTAGCAAATGGAAGCTATTGACTTTATGAGAAATCAAGATACTATTAAACAGATCCAAACAAATGAAAAAATAGAAGGCAATGTGAAATATCTCATTGGAAAACCACTGACCTGGAAAATAGATCTAGGAGAGATAATTTAAAAATCATTGGACTACCTGAAAGCCGTGATCAAAAAAAGAACCTAGAAATCATCCTTCAAGAAATTCTCAAGGAAAATTGCCCTGATGTTTTAGAACCAGAGGGCAAAATAGAGGTTGAAAGAATCCACTGATCACCTCCTGAAAAAGATCCCCAAAAGAAAACTCCTAGGAATATTATAGCCAGGTTCCAGAGTTCCCAGATCAAGAAGAAAATATTACAAGCAGCCAAGAAGAAACAATTTAAATATTGTGGAAACACAATGAGAATAACACAGGATCTGGCAGCTTCTACATTGAGGGATCAGAGGGCTTGGAATATGATATTCTGGAGGTCAAAGGAGATGGGATTAAAACCAAGAATCACCTACCCAGCAAAACTGAGTATCATGTTTCAGGGGAAAACATGTTAATTCAATGAAATAGAGGACTTTCAAGCATTTTTTTTTTAAAGCAATCAGGGTCAAGTAACTTGCTCAAGGTTACACGGCCAGTTATTTCTGGGTGTGGTGATAAGTATCTGAGCCTGGATTCGATACCCTGGTCATCCCGACACTGGAGCCAGTGCTCTTACTTGCTGTGCTACCTGGCCACCCCAACTTTCAAGCATTCTTGATGAAAAAACCAGACTTGAATAGAAAATTTTATATTCAGTACAAGAAGCAAGAGAAGCATGAGAAGGTAAACTGGGAAAAGAAATCATGAGGAACTTATTAAAGTCAAACTATTTACATTCCTACATGGAAAAATAATGATTGTAGCTTACAAAACTTTTCTCAGTATGATAATAGTTGAAGGAAATAGAAAGGTGTATGTGTATACATATAATACATATATATATATATATATATGTCTATATAGGAGGGTATATGGGCATATGGATACATACTTGAGTATGTGTATATATGTGTACAGATATACATAGAGGGCACAGGACCAATTGAATAGGAAGGGATGATACTTAAAAGGTGAAATTGAGAGGTAAGAGAGGAATATAATGAGAGGAGATGGGGAGAGACAGAATGAGGTAAATTATTTCATATAGAAGAGGCAAGGGAAAATTGTTACAATGGAGGGGAAGAATAGGAAGGTAAAAGGGAATGGATCAACTTTCTCATTGAATTTGGCTTAGGGAGGGAATGACATACACACTAAGTAGGGTATCTCTCCCTACAGGAGAGTGGGGGGGGGGGGGGGGGGAAGGGGGGGGGGTTGGAGGGGAGGGGAGGTTGGGGGGGGAGGGAAGTTAGAAGCACACACTTTTGAAAAGGGACAGGTTCAAAGTAGAGAATAGAACAAGTAGGGAATGGGATAGGATGGAGGGAAATATTGTCCGTCTTTCACAATATATCCACTATGGAAATGTTTTGTGCAGCTACACATGTACAACATGTATGGAATTGCTTATCTTCCCAGTAAGGGTGAGTGACAGGGGAGGAAGGAAAAGAATCTGGAATTCAAAACTTTTAAAATAAAATGTTTAAAAAATATATTATTATTATTTTTACATACAACTGGAAAATAAGACATACAGGCACTGGGTATAGAGATCCATCTTGCCCTACTGGAAAGTTGGAGCGGGGATGGGAGAGGATATAGGAGAGAGAGGGACTATACAGTGGGATAGCTGTTTTGGGTGGTGGGTAGGGGAAAGATGGGGAGAAAATTTGTAACTCAAAATCTTGTGGAAATGAATAATGTAAACTAAAAATAAATATAAAATTTAATTTTAAAAAAGATATACATGACTTAAGACAGCCTGCCTCCCCCGCACCCCCAATGAGCTTCCATATGATCACCAAGAATCATTACTGAACCTTCTATATACACTTGGGAAATGATAGCTACCTTGGGTGCCCCCCTTAAATAGAGGATTTGGGAAGACCTCTTCCAGAAAGAATTGTGTTAAGAAACTGAATAAAATGTTAATACCTTTTGACCCAGAGATCTCAACGCTAGGTATATACCCTAAGGTGGTCAAAGACCACCATAGAATGATCCCATATATACCAAAATAATAATAGCTTTTTTGTAGTATCAAAGAATAACAAATAAAGTAGATTACCATAGATTTTGGAATGTCGGGGAATACCAGAAACCATGGTATATGAATGTAATGAAATATTATTGTACATTAGAAACAATATGAAGAAATCATAAAAGTATGGGAAGTGATTCAGAGTAAAGTAAGCAGAACCAGAAAAATAACACATGTACACTGACTACAACAATGGACAGACAACTTGGATTTTAGGTTCATCTATATGGGCATTCCTTTTTGTCTCTGTTCCTTTATTATAGTTCCTATGAGAATTTGTAACAAGAGTGTACCCTGTACTTCCCAAACTACTGAATGGTTTTTTATTCAATAAAGAAAACCATTCCATCCACAGGGCAGATATTCCTATTTTACAGATGAGGACACTTAAGTTCAAAGATTTGCCTCAAGTCCCAAGACTCTGCAGACCAGAAAGCAAAGGTGATTTGGTTCAGTTAAACAAACATTAAATAATGGCACTGCGCAATGTAATGTTATTAGATTCTGAGGCAAGCACACAACAATAAAACTCAGTCTCTGTCATCAAGGAAGTTATATTCACATGGTGTTGTGTCAAATAAAGAAAGAAGTAAGGGCAAAATGATTTGAAGAGGAGGGTGGGGAGAGACAAGGAAGAAAAGAGAGGAGAGGAGAAGAGGGAAAGAGAAGTGAAGGGTGGTGAGGGGAGAGACAGAGAGAGAGAGAGAGACAGAGACAGAGAGACAGAGAGAGAGAGAGACAGAGACAGAGAGACAGAGACAGAGAGACAGAGAGAGAGAGAGAAACAGCTAAAGAAGTCAGAAAAGGCTTTGAATAGGAGATGGCCCCAAACTTGAGGCTTGGGGGAAGTTATTGATTCCAAGAGACAGAGTAGGACAATGAGGAGAGGACTGATAAATTTAGGGAACAGCAAATTAAGTTGCAGGAGAATGCAAGGGAGCTGAAAACCCCATCAATGCCATTATAACTATCTCTTATATTTATCTAGTGCTTTTAAATACATTATCTCATTTGATCTTCATAATCATCCTATGAGACTATTGTATGACTTATTATCCCCACTTTACAGATGAAAAAAAGTCTCAGAAGAGTTAAATTTTTACAGAGGAACACTACAAAAGATATAATCACAAACATACATACGCCATATATTAGTTTTTTATGGAGAAATACTTAGTACAAAAGATGTAATCACAAATATATGATCTTACTCCATAATACATGGGAGGCATAATTCCCCCATACCCCCACACCCCCTTTGCACCACCTTAGTTTCTGGGGAGGGAAAGGTGATCCAGTTCATAGATCAGCTGGGTTTCCTGTAGAGCACAGTCCTAATTCCAAAACCCAAACTCCTCCAGGACTCAAGCTCCAGGCACCCAGGCTTCTTTGGACTTTCCTGGCTGCCAGGAGAGTTGGCTACAACATTCCCCTGGAAGTCCTGGCTCCCTCACTCGTGGCTTGAACTTCCAAGTCAAGGTTGTAAGCTCTGCTGGCAGCTAAAACTGAGGACAGAACAATCCCACCACTAATAAGAACAGAAACTAACAAAAAGCAAGTCCTTTCTTCCACTACATCTCACTGACTCATTTAAATGTCCCGCCCCTGTAGCGGCAAGCACCCCAAGCGTCCTCAGGGTGGCTGCCCCCACAGGTTCTTGGATCTGCTTTGTTAAAGGAAAGCAACTCAAAATGGGTTAACAAGCTTACTTTAATCAGTCAAACATGTATCGTTTACCTAGTTCAGGGGAAAGAGGTGAGCACCCCGAACTTCAGAATATACAGACAGAATTATCAAGACAGAAACAGATCAAGTAGACAGATTTCCAAACTGTCCAACCATTACATCCATACCAAACAACATCTGGGTTTCAAAGCCGGGGGGCTCTGGACAACGGCTTCCCAGAATCCAGATCAAATCACAGAACACTTCTCAAAGTGAGCCCCAAAACAAAGCCTCACATCAGGGCTTATATAGCCTTCTCCTGGCTCAGAGAATGTAACAACCTTTTGGACCCACTGGCCAATCAAAAAGTATCTACTGAAAAACAAGCCTCCTACCCCAGGCTCCAGGGGCACTTTAGCCTAGGGGCAGGGAAGATCTTTAAATTTACATTCCCATTACAGCTCCCCACCCTTTTTGAGATGATAATGGCTTACCTGTAAATGTGAAGGTTTATTATTATGGTAGGTATAGCCCATGTTCAAAACAATAAAAAAAAAGTCCACAAAACTTAGTTTTATTTCTTCTGCCTAGATCAGAGTCTGGCATACAGTAAGTGATTAATAAGTGCTTCTTGACTGGCTTTCTGAGTTGTGTATTCTCATTATGTAAGCTGCTATGTGTCACATGTAAGTAAAATGGAATGAAAGTCTTTCAACAAATAAGGAAAAGATAAGTCAGGGAAATGAGGACAAATGCTTTTTTTATATATGAAACCACTACTGCTTCTGTGAAACATGATGTCCTAGATACAGAAACATAATTGTTTCCCTCTTTCCTTTCTTGAATTTATAGGCTATCTAATCTATATGGTCCAGCAGTTCTTAATGTTTTCCAGATATTCACGAAGTCTTTTGGTAGCAGAGATTTTGTGAAACTGAAAGTTCATGGAGTTGGATACCTGAGTAGGGGAGGTGGATGGTGGTTAGGTGAGGGGTGATTGTTATCTAGGAACATTTTCACATAGGCTCAGGGATGGCTTCACTCCATGGGTAGAGACAGTAGGTGGGGGTGCAGAGGAAAGTTTTACCAGAAAACCCTCACCTTCCCAGGGTTTGGAAGAGGAGAGAGGATAGGCCTAGCCATGAACAAGGTGAGATGATAGTAGTCCCTTCTTCCCCAGGAAGCATGCCTTTTCTCTCACGTCTGCTCCTTGGGGTAAAGCCTCATTTACCTAACTTAAAACTATAAGCTTGCAAAGGCAAGGAAGGACAAAAAAAAAAAAGAGGGCAAGGGAATGATTGATGGTAAACTTTCAACTTTCTAGACCCCCTCACAAACTATCCCAGCAGTTCTTTGTGAAAGTGCAAATTGTTGATAGAAAGGTAGAAATGAAATTCTCTTTATGCTTAAGAATGAGGAGGGAGGAAATAGCTAGGCATTTAGGTTGCATGGTGGGTAGAGCCAGGAAGATGCTGACCTGAAATCCAGCCCCAGATACTTACCAGGTATGTGACCCTGGACAAGTCACCTAACCTTTGTCTGCCTCAGTTTCCTCATCTGTAAAATGGGAATAATAACAGCACCTACTTCCCAGGGTTGTGAGGATCAAATGAACTAATCATTGTAGTTCTTAATGGATTTATTATATTAATTTTTATTATTTACTATATTAATGAGATAATAATTGTAATCATTTTTAATATAGTACCTGGCACATGGTAAACATTATATAAATGTTAACTATTATTACTTATTATTACCTCCCATGGTTGTTATGAGATTGAAATGAGATAATATTTGTATAGTGTTTCACAAACCTTGAAATGTTATGTAAATGCTAACTGTTATTATGATAGCAACCAGTTTGAGACCCTCTGATAAATCATGAACTAGAAAGTCCTGGCATCACTTTTTAGGTGAGAGAGAATGCTACGGAGTTTAGCCTAATGGAAGGGTTGGGGTGGGAAGTTAGAAGGCAGGGAATAGAATGAAAGTAGGTTCTCCCCCACTTCGAGGGAGAACCAGGTGCCTGACTCTCTGCTGCCATGCCAAACGCATGAAAGCGTGGACCCTTTAAACAGCAAACTTCCACTTTAAGTGATGATGGAGCTTGAGGCTTCAGTGCCCCATTTAAATACCATAGAAAATACACTCTAGTGTTTTGTCGGTCTGCCTAATGGCGATGGAGGAAAGCTATAATGACACTGCGTGAGTATCCTTTGAAGGCTGAAAGGGAAAGGCTCTAATGCATCATTGTTGTTGAGTGATCCTGAACCCTCCATCTCTCATCATACAACAGGACCTCCAAGAGATTAAATGTCCCATGAGCCTCCTTGATTCACACGTCTTCAAACAGAATTTGATGAGTTCAGCAGTTAGAGGCGTGACTCCAGAAGCTAACTCTTGGCATAGGATATAAGGAGCAGCCCTGTGGGGGACTCCAAGTCATAGCTGATGGAATGCAGCCTCAACCCTACACTCCTGCCTGGCAACTCCCCAAGGGTGGTGAGGGCCCCCATTTTGGAAGCAACAGATCAAAGTGACCAACTTGGCTGATGTGAAAGGACATCCTGCTGACAGGCTGGGGCCTTTGATCTGTTGAGCTAGGGTGACTGGAAGATTTTCTTTGTAATTTTTTTTTTTTTTTGCTTTTTCTGTGGGATTCTATGGAGGTGCCCGCAAGCTTGGCTTTGGTGGGACCCAGACACTGTAACTTTCCGTTTGTTTACCTTAGGAAGGCTGCCTGGTCTAATTAGGTCCCCAGAGGCCCAGTTGTAAGTATTTTTCATGTGTACGGAAATTTAAAAGTTTTATTGAAGGAAAACAACATTTTTTTTTTTCCCGGATAGAAACGTCAGGAATCCAAGGTGATTACATAATAACATATATTTCCCTCCACCCAGGGGTACACTGGAGCCAGGTGGAACCCAATAGTGAGAACCAATTGTTAAATTTTCAGCATTTACACCTCAGAAATCAGCAAATGCTACAGATCAGGACTTGATTTATTGATTGCGTTCATTTAAGAAAGTGGTGGAGAGAGCCTGTACATTTTTTCCCCCAGAGAGCCAGCACACTGCTGTGTTCACTTCACCTCAATTGGTGCTATTTGTTCAACATTTTGAGGCTTGCAAAACACTTTACCTACATTTAAGCTTACTTACAGCTTAAATCTGATTTAAACTGTACAACTACCCTGTGAAGGGCAGAGAATGAAAATACTATCCCCATTTTCCAGATGGGGAAACTAAGACAAAAAGGTTAAATGACTTTCCCACTGGAAATGCAGCTGGTAAGTGACAAAGGCTGGCTTGGAACCTGGGCCTTCCTGACTCTAAGCACAGTCCTCACTGACTGACTGACTGTGGAACAGCTAGGAAAGTCATCTCCATTTTTAGAGCATGACCTTCTTTTTCGCTCCTGGCAGTTGTAAAGGTAGTGGTTGTTTGCTTGTGGTTGGACCAGACAAAGGTGGTTTAGAGAGGAACGCACCAAACCAACTAAGCCTCTGTCTTGACTAGGTGATGTAGGATACTTTATATAAGGAGCAGACATGGGTTACTGGGCATTTTCATTGTTGTTGAGCATGGACCCATAGGAGATGTGACTTGTGAAAGAGCTCTGGTAGCTAGATGGTGCATCAGAGGGTACACTGTGCCTGGAGGTGCCCGAGTTCAAATCCAGCCTCAGATACTTACTAGCTGTGTGACCCTGGGCAAGTGACTCTCACCTGTGTGCATCAGTTTCCCTAACTATAAAATGGGGATAATACTAGTACCTACCTTAGAGGGCTATTGGGAGGATCAAGTAAGAATTTGTAAAATGCTTAGCACAATGCCTTAGTACTCAGTAGGTGCTTAATAAATGCTTATTCCTTCCTTCCTCCCTCCTTTCCAGTGAGGTCTATGTCCCTTCTGACCAATCAATCAACAATCATTTGCTAAACACCTATTATGTGCCACAATTGTGGTAGGCCCTGGAAATACCTTTGCCTTCTTTGTGGAAAATATTATATACATATATAAGAAAACATAAAACAAACATTAAGTAAATATAAAACAATTGTGCATCTGTATGTGGGGGGATACTAGCAGCTGAGAAGATCAGGAAATGAATGAGTAAAGCATTTAAATAGTACTTACCATGTGCAAAGAGCACGTGCTAAGTGCTGGGGGTACAAATTTTAAAAATTAGACAGTCTCTGCTTCAGCAAGGAAAGGCTTTATGCAGGAGGTAGCATGAGGGCTGAGCTCCGAAGGGAGCAAGGGCTTCTGAGAGGCCCAGGTGAGAAGGGAGTACATTCCCGGAATGGGGGCAACCCGGTGAAGGCTCAAGAACAAGAGATGGAAGGTTTTGTATGAGGAATAGCAACTGGGCCAGCTTTTTCCAGTGCAAAAAAGTATTTGAAGGTGAGTGATACGTAGGCTGGAGCCAGACTGTGTTAAATGCCAAACAGAATGTGTGTTTTATCCTAGAAGCAAAAGGGAGCCATTTGGAGATTTTTGAGCAGGGAAACGACATGGTCAGACCTCCACTTTAGGGATATCACAAGAAGGAAAAAAGTGGAATTAGAAAAAAGGAAAGTTTGAATTCATGCAAGCACCAGCATCAGTTTCAGCAGATGCTGACTGTTCACAGAGCCATAGGACTGGAAAGGTCAGCCAAGATCATTTCATCCAACTACCTAACTCCCTAGGCGAGATGAGATTTCATCACTCCTGAGGGGGGCATCATTTCCTTTTACAAGTGTTCAGGATAGCAAGACATCTAACATAGACTGGCCTTTATTTCTATAGTTCAGAAACACACAAAGAGAAGAATACAGAAAGAATTCACATCCATGCTTGTAGAGAATTCCTTTTTCTCATCACAATGTTGGGGAGCTAGGTGGTGCTGTGGGTAAAGCTTGGGGCCTAAAGTCAGGAAGACCTGCATTCAAGAAGCTTACTATCTATGTGACCTTGGACAAGTCACTTCCTTGTTTGCCTCAGTTTCCTCATCTGTAAAGTGAACTGGAGAAGGAAATGACAAACTGTTCCAGTATCTTTGCCAAGAAAACCCCAAAAGGAGTCACAAAGGGTCAGACATGACTCAACAACAACAACAGATCAGTGTTTACCCCATGTTGATAAGTGTATATTGCGCTGCATAGGGGTCCAGCTCTCATCTCCATAATTATGTTTTCTGGTCATTTACTGCCATGATTCTGTTTCCTGTTATTCACTGCTGTTTGGCTCTCCTTCCACAAATTCATTTGCTCCATCTCCCAGCAAGTTCCTTCTCCCCAGAACTAGAATGGCTCTGGGCTATTTACTGTCTTCTGAAGATGCTCTCTGACAGTTCTCCCTCCTCTCTAGGGCACTCTAGAACTCGAAGAGAGACGGATATCATAACACTTCTCCATGCCTAGAGATCCACACCGAAACAAAGGTATTTCCCAGGTTGGGGGTGCGGAGTGCAAAAGTGATAAGAGGTACTGAGTTTTTTACTGCCACTTGAATAGGTTAAAATAAATTCTTCCATGTGCTCTCTTACCTCTCTCTGCTCCTAGGTGGGTAGCTCTCAGCTGCCCAGAATCTCCTGCTGAGCTTTGAGGTTCAGAGGTGCTCCTCTTTCTTCACTTCCCACTTATTTAGGTATTCCCTGCTTTCTTCCCTCATTGCTGGATTTTTCCACGAAAATCAGAAAGTACTCGGGGCGGCCAGGTGGCACAGTGAGTAAGAGGGCCGGCCCCAGAGTCGGGAGACCTGGGATCGAATCCTGGCTCTGATACTTAGCACCACACCCAGAAATAACTGGCTGTGTAACCTTGAGCCAGTTACTTAACCCCGATTGCTTAAAAAAAAAAAAAAGAAAATCAGAAAGTACTGGAAAATTAAAGGGAAAAGTCAATCAATAAATCAATATCTATTAGCACCCACTATGTGCCAGGCTGTGTGCTGAGCACTAGGGATACAAAAAGATGCAAATAGAGCTTACAGTCTGATGGGGAAGATGAGAGCAAATATACTCAAAGCAAGTTATAAACAGGGTAAATAGGAAATAATTAAAAGGGGGAAGGCATTGCAATTAAGAGGGGTTAGGGAAGATGACCATCATTTCCCCTGTAAGTACTCAGGAAAAAAGTCACCAGCTTCTTTCTCCCAGGGCAGAGACAGAGGGAGGAGCTGTTCCTGGCACCAGTGTCTGGGGCATAAATGTGGGAGGGTCCTGGAGAGGTAGGAGCAACCTTTTGCTGACCTTGTCTACCTATCCCACAAGCCCAGGCACCCTCTTAAACATTCTAGTACATCTGTCTCCTTGTCGATTAGGGGTTTTCCCTCCAATTCCATCTGTGCCTGCCTGACTGCCCATCCTATGTGACTCGTCCACGACCTCCCACAGGTTCAATGAGAAGAAGCTACCCCCCAGCTTGCCAAGCCAGACCACTTTATCATGTCACCAAGTGAGATAACACTTGCAAAGAGCTTAGCACATAGCGAATAGCACTTAATAAGCGCTTAGTTCCCTCTTCTCTTTTCCATCTTCTTTTTCTCAAACACATTTCCCTGATGACGTCCTTTACCTCAGTGCTTCGAAGTTCCTTTATTACCCTGGGTTGTATCTTGCTCTCTGTGCACCTTTCCATTGCTGGGTGCCACTAAATCACCCAAGTAGATATCTCCAGGGTGTTCAAAAGCGATCTGCTACCCAGGAGGTTTCCAGTCATTTTAAGGGGGAAAATGCCAGAAATTCATGGCAATACCATGGGGACCCGAACTTTCTGAAGAAAGGTACCAAGTAGTTGACCTCTTTTCTTCAGGAATTATGGTATCAAGATACAACTTACTTCTAAAATCCTACAAATATTCTAACAGATATTTTAGTTAATAGGTTGCTCTCCTAAAATGTAAATTCCTCTAGGAAAATTAAGCCTGTTGTCATTTATACATGTGTGTATATATATGTATATATATATACATACGTGTGTGTGTGTGTGTGTGTGTGTGTGTGTACTATACCTGCCATATGCCTCTAGCTAGGACTTAGACTCTAAGTTTTCTGTCCCGTCCTCATATTGGCAGATCTAGGGTACCAAAGAAGGATTATCACCATGTATCCACACTCAAACTCTGGCAAGATACTGTTGTTGTTCAGTCCCATCCAACTCCTTGTGATCCCATTTGGGGTTTTCTTGGCAAAGATACTGGAGTGGTTTGCTGTTTCCTTCACCAGCTCATCTTACAGATGAGAAAACTGAGACAAACAGGGTTAAGTGACTTGCCTAGGGTCACTCAGCTAGTAAATGTCTGAAGGCAGATTTGAAGTCAGAAAAATGAGTCTCCCTGACTTCAGGTAAGGCCTGGGCTCTATTTACTTCACCACCTAGCTGCTCCCTCATCAGGATACTAGGGCTAACCCTTTTTGGCAGGGGGGGAGTAGGGGGAGATGGGGGGGAGTAGAAGGAGATGGGGGGGAATACATTCCCCTTGCTCATAATCAGTGCACGTCAGTTTACACAAACCCAGCTACTCATTAAGATCTTAAACATAACCTTTTACTCAACAATAAGGTGAAAGTGATAATAATTACATCATGCATACTGACATAGGGCAAATGAAGGAATAATAAATACATCATGGTCCACACATAACCCTGGTTCACACTTCCACACTAGGTACAGCTAGGTTTCAAATTAGTACAAGCAATGAATTCCCCTGCAGCGACATAATTATTCCAGTTCACACTGTTCCAGTGAAGTGGTCACATTATTTGAATTCACACTGTTCACAGTTAAAACATATGAAAAAATGGCAATGTTTTGCTAAAATATACCAGTCTGACATTGTATACAGTCACAGCAATATTGTTTTAAGAACAAGTTTGAGTGACTAAGTCATTTTGACTTATTATAAATACCCAAATTAACTACAAAGGACATCTGAAGTAAGTTACTATCTACATCCAAATAAAGAACTGATGAATAGTAGTATGTATGGAATGGTTTTACATATACATGCATATTTCTGTCTAATAGTAGCCATTGCTAGGGAAGGGCATGTAGGGGAGGAAGAGGGAAAAAAGAAAGTTACATGACAGGGGTAGGTAGGTGGTGCAGTGAATGGAGCACTGGCCCTGGAGTCAGGAGGACCTGAGTTCAAATGTGACCTCAGACACTTGACACTTACTAGCTATGTGCTCTTGGGCAAGTCACTTAACCCTAATTGCCTTGCTTAAAATAAAAGGGGGGAAAGAAAGTTACATGATAATTTTATTATATACTTAAAAGGAATAGTAAATTGTACACAATAGATTGGCAGTTTCATGTGCAATCATTTTTATTTCCTATTCTATGTTATGGAAATGTTTGTTTTATTTCTTAAGTCCAGAATTTAACAAAGAATTTTGAAAATAAAAAGTAAAATCTACCAACCTGATAATTCTGTAAAAAACAGAAATGAGTTTAGTCTGGTATTGCGCATTCCTGATGAAGCCCTGCTGGATTTGTGTGATCACCCCCTTCCTTTTGTAGATGTCCACTCACCATTGCTTTAATAATATGCTATTGAATTTTATAGTTAAAGTAAAATTCATTGGTCTATAGTTTACACTGTACATTCTCTTCTTCCTTTTTTGGAAAATCAGGTCATCATCTGACTTTCTCCAGACCTGTACTTCTCCTGTTTTTTACTGTCTATTAAAAATCTCTGACAGTGGCTCAGGAATCCTATCTGCCCTTTCTTATCTATTTGTATTGTAAGTTTGGTAAGACTTGCTAGAGTTTTCAGGGATTGATTTTGAGAAGTCACCTCCCAGAGTACAATGAGGTATCAGAGGAGGGCTTTAGTATTGGAATGTATGCAGAGTCATGAAATGTTAGATCATATTATCTATATTAGAGAAAGGCCTAGAAGAGACACAGAAGAGTTTGGGGACCTTACAAGAGGAAGAAAGGGTCTCAGAGCTACATGTGACTTTGCTTTTCTTCTTCACACTACTAACTCCCAATTATTAAAGTAGGGGATGGAAAGCTGTGGGATGGTACGAATATGCTCTGGATAGTTGTCAACCTCTCAGTGGCATAAGGCTAAATCTCAGCACTATAAGAATGTGTTTTATTCTCAGGGATGAAAAGAAATGCTTGTCCTCGAGACTACAAATCCTTAGGGTATGAATCAGTTTCAAACACCTAATAAGAAAGGCATTAATTGAGGAGGGAAGGAAAGGAGGGAGAAAGAGAATTTGAAATTCAATATTTTTAAAATGATTGTTAAAAATTATTTTTATCTGTAATTGAGAAAAATAAAATATTTTTTTGGGAGGGCAGTTGGGGTTAAATAACTTGCCCAAGGTCACACGGCTAGTTTTTGTATATCTGAAGCTGAATTTGAATTCAGGTCCTCCTGATTCCAGGGCCGGTGCTCTACTAACTGGGCCACCTAGCCGCCCCCAAATAAAATATCTTTTAAAAGAATATGCTAGGGGCGGCTAGGTGGCCCAGTGAATAGAGCACCGACCCTGGAGTCAGGAGCACCTGAGTTCAAATCCAGCTTCAGATGCTTAATACTTACAACCATGTGACCTTGGGCAAGTCACTTAACCGCAATTGTCCTGCCTCCCCCCCTCCAAAAAACAAACAAAACAAAAGAATATGCTATACTGGATTTAATAAACATTCGTCAGATTGAATGGAATGGAAATCTGTTGGTGTAAGGAAAGGGTACTAGATCTGAAGTCAAAAGACCAGGTTTTGAACCCAAGCTGTATTGATTACAAGCCATGTGACCTTGACCTTTGGTCTTTCTGGACCTCAGCTCCTTAATCTATAAAATGAGGGGATTGGATTAGATCGAGGCTTCTTAATCTTTTTTGTGTCATGGAACTCTTTGGAAGTGTGGTGAAATCTATAGATGCTTCTCAGAATAATATTAAAGGAAGTGTTAAATATCAGTTAGAAGTTAGTAAAAATGAAGATTTTATATATATATACACTTTTTTTTCTTCTAAGTTCATGGGTCCTCTGAAATATGTCTGTGATTCCCTTAGGCCCTATGGACCACATCTGGACAAAATCGCTAGGTTTCTTTCTAGCTCTAAATCTATGACCCATGAACTTTGCTCCTCCTGTTCTCTGGGCTGGAAATGCCTTATCTCATGCCTTCTTCCTGTCCATGCTATACTTTGTTAAAGGCCAAGCTTGAAAGTCACCTTTGCCATGATGCCTTTCTAGGCAACTCAAAAGCCTTCTCCTTTTTCTGAATTCCTGGACATATATTCTTGAACTTGATTATATACTGAGTTAAATTGCTCTCTAGGAGCTTGCATTTGGAGACTTTTTTCTTGTGGATATTTTGTCTCCCCAACTAGAAGTTTAATTTTTTGAGGTATCCAACCATACCTTATACTTGTTAATATTTCCCATGATGGCTGTCATGGTGTTGACCACATACCAGATATTCAATAATACCTACTGTCTTGACTGCTAAACACTGTGTAGAATCACGGAAAGCCCTTAAATGTCATTTTTTCTTAGGTGTCAAGGGGCATTAAGTACCCCTTTATAGGGCAAACATGGAGAGAAGAGTAAAAAGATTTGAAAGGAAGAAATGGGCCAAAATTATGGAAATCTTTAGGTGCCCAACAGGTTTTATGTTTGATATTGAAGCTAATAGTTGGGAGAGACTGGTGTTTACTGATCAAGGGTCATCAGATTAGCAGCATATCACTCCACTGACTTTGGAAGTTATGTATTATGTCTTGTTCAGTTGTCCCAGTCATGTCATACTCTTCATGACCCCATTTGAGTTTTTTTTTGGCAAAGATACTGAAGTGGTTTGCCATTTCCTTCTCCACCTCATTTTACAGATGAGGAAACTGAGTCAAATAAGGTTAAGTGACTTGCCCAGGGTCACACAGCTAGTAAGTGTCTGGGGCCAGATTTGAACTCAGGAAGATGAGGCTCAGCACTGTATCCACTGTTCCACTTAGCTGCCCACATAGCTATGGGATACTAAAAGAGTCATTCAATTTAGTGAAAAAAAAAATCAGACAAGCTAATTGCTAGACCTAGTCAATCATTCACAGAATCTGGCAACCACAAGTAAACAGAAACACATTTGCTTACTTCTGGTCCTTCTAATATTATTAAAAAGTAACTTAATCAAACAAAGGCCATAAATAATTTTTTTTCAGTCTTGTGTTCCTGAGCTAGGCCCAAATTCTACAAAAGACTTTGTAGAACAGAGATATTATAATAACTAGCATTTTGTAATACTTTATGTTTTGCAAACCCTTTGCAGATATTAAATCATTTGAATCTCAAAACAAGCTTTGGAGGTAGATATAATTACTATTCCCATTTTACTTATGAGGAAACTGAGGCATACAGGATAGGTGATTCTTTGAGGTCACACAGTTAATAATGTCTAAGGTTGTATTTGAATTCAGATCTTTCTGATTCCAGGTTCAGCACTCTATTAACTGAATCACCTTTGTTACCTCTAGAGAGGGCCCTCATAATTCCTAATACTATAAAAGAAGAATTTGCAGCCAATAAAACAAAATGATTCTCTTGAAAAGTGCCTTAAAGTTGCTATTAATATTTTTTCAACAGTGTAATCTTTATTGGAGATTTACAATTAGATGGGAATTTAGGGGTCCTATAATCTAACCTCTTCATTTTACAGATGAGAAAACCAGAGTTAGGAAAAGTTAAGTGATTTGCCCAAAGCACACATGTTGTTAAGTGGCAGAGCTGGGTTTTGAACCCAGGTCCAATGACAGTGGGCAGTTAGGTGGTACAGTGAATAGAGTGCAGGGCCTGGAGTAAGGAAGATTCCTCTTCCCGAGTTCAAATTTGGCCTCAGACACTTAACTAGTTATGTGACCCCACACAAGTCACTTCACCCTATTTGCCTTAGTTTCCTCATCTGTAAAATAAACTGGAGAAGGAAATGGCAACCACTCCAGTATCTTTGTGAAGAAAATCCCTAATAGGGTAATGAAGAGTTGAACACGGCTGAAATAACTTAACAAAAACCAATGACAATAGACCCAACATTCTTCCCCCTGTGCCATGCTGTCCTTACAACCCCTCTTTTTCTATAGGTGGCTCTTTAAGACTTCGTGATTTTATTTCTAACTGATGTTAACTTTAGTCTCCATATACCATCACTATTGTTTTTCTTCCATTCCTCATCTGCTGAAATCCTTTTTCTTGAAAGGTGTATAAAACCACCTGCTCCCCATGATTTTCTGATTGTGTAATTTTTACTTTCTGTTTAACTTCGGTCTAATTGTCTACTTGAGTAAAGACACTTGCCATTCCTTGAATCTGCTTGTATTTTTTTCCTTTGGAGCCTATGTTTTGAACATTTCTTCCATATGGCTATTTGTTTGGGTTGGAGGGTAAAGGGGAAGTAGGATGCCACATGTTTGAAGAAATGAGAAAAGGGAAGGCGGTGTTTTAATTAATTAAATTAATGAGAATAATTACAAAATGCTGTGGTGCTGTATTTTCATTATAGCCTTGAAATGAGGCATTTGAAATCTGTGATGTCCTTTAATGCCATCCCAACATTCTAACACCAAGGGCACATAAGTTGCTTTTGATTCCATTTTCTTAGTGTCCTGTAGCAAATAGAAAGCTCAGCTAAAGGGGCGGCCAGGTAGCACAGCGAGTAAGACCACGGCTCCAGGGTTGAAAAGACCTGGAGATCGAATGCCGGGCTCAGACCTTGAGCAAGTTGCTTAACCCCGATTGCTTTGAGAAAAAAAAAAAAAAAAAGCTCAGCTAACTAGGATATGTTAAAGAACAGTTTCAATATGATAATTAGAGCTCAAAAAGAAAGTAGCAATATAAAAAGTCCGTTTTTGAGGGTGTAACTCATAATTCCAGACCAAAGTTCTAGATTTACAGGGACTGATTTAATCTTAGGAATTTAGCACACAAACCTCTCTTTGACTTATGCCCCACCCAGGGTTTCTCCTAGAAACATCAGAATTTGGCTTGTGTCTATGTCTTTCCAATGAAAAAAAAAAAAGGGCCACAAGGACTCATGCAAGCATTCAGGCTAACAAAACATCCACTACAGGAGAGGCTTTATCTAATTAAAAAACAAAACAAAATCCTGCAAAAGATTTGTACCGGGGGGTGGCTAGGTGGCACAGTGAATAGAGCACCAGCCCTGGAATTAGGAGGACCTGAGTTCAAATCCGACCCCAGACACTTAACACACACACACACACACACACACACACACACACACAAACTAGCCGTGTAACCTTGGGCAAGTCACTTAACCCCAATTGCCCTCCAAAAAGCAAAGAAAAAAAAAGATTTGTACAGAGCCCACAAACAGTCAAACCAATTATATTTCCCTTTCTAGACCCACCTTACCAAGATCTTTGCAGTCCTCTAGCCTGTCAGTACTACTCATATAGTAAAGATCTCAGTAAAAAACATGCAAAAATATGGACACTGGATAGACCTTTATGCCAGTTCTATTCACCCTTTTCACTAGCCTTGGACAGATGAGGTCAAAGACTCCTTCCAGTAACCAGATAGCCATCACTCTCCTGAGTTCCATTTGGTACTCGTTCCTTCTTGTATTCCACACTTCGGTGCCATGATTGAGCTAAGATCTGTCTCCAGAGTTTCTGCATCTATGCTTGAAGACCGCCCTCTGAGAAGCATGAGTTGGAAATCCTACAAGAACTGTGTTCTTACAGTCCTTTGTCTGTTCAAGAGAAGGCTTCAATAGTACATTTTCCAAAACTCCTACTGATCCTATATCTGAGAGGACTTCTGTGGTTTGAGGGAATGATAGTCTTGGAGCAACCCTATAGGTATATTATTACATATCATCTCCTTGCCATTTTGTGCCGAATTGTTGACTGTGTGCTTTGTTAAAAAAACAACAACAACAAACACTTTATCTAGCTTTATAGAATGTGACTGCTTCTGTGGGGAAGTCACTTCACTATACCATACTCACATGACTTGTTCAGTTGTTTCAGTCATATCTGACTTATTGTGACCCATTTGGGATTTTCTTTCAAAGATACTGGAATGATTGTCCATTTCCTTCTCCAGCTCATTTTACAGAAGGGGAAACAAGGGCAAACAGTTAAGTGACTTGCTCAGGGTCACACAGCTAGTTCAGGAAGATGAATCTTATTGACTTTAGGCTGGCATTCCATCCATCTAGCTGGTCATATGACTGGTGCTCATTAAAAGACAGAATATTCAAAAAGAGGTAAGTTAGTAAGTGTATGGGGGCTTGAAGCTAAGTTCTTCTGGATAGATCCACAAATTTGCACAGTTGTAGACAAGTGGTGCTGCCCACCAGTGAGAAGCAAAGCTCAGAGATAGAAAGTCTTGGCGTCTCTCATGATCGCACAAAGCATAACCTTACTCATCACATCTGCCCTAGAGGGACATGTGCAAACCCTTCGTGGTGAGTTTGGGACTACCGAAGAGTGGCTAGCAATGCCACCTGGTGGTTAAGTCAGCACATGTCTAACCACTTTTTCTATGACTTCCTCTCTTTTGTTCTCTCCTGGGAGCCTCTGCATGAATTTCCCTGCAGGGCTCTAAATCCCCATCTTTGTATAGCCCCTTTCTCTCTGCATTTTTCTGTTTTTCTCTATTTCCCCATATACTTAATTAACATTAGTGAACAAAAACCCAGTGGTTCAGAGGTATCAACTATATTTCTTGAGCATTCATTTTTCAAGTTGGCTTTTCTCCTATGTTCTCCTATGTCTAGCTAACAGTAAGGGATACTATAGCATATGGCAGCATCAGTCTTGAAAAAAGATAATCTATACAATTCATGTCATGCAGGGGTCATCGCCCCTTTTCTTCCTGGGGTCTTTCTTGAAACTTCTTGAATGACCTTTTAGCTTTGGATCAAAGAGCCTCCTAAGTTGTTTAAGTTGGACTGAGGAGAAAAAAAAAAGCATTGAAAGTGCAAAGGGAGAGAAACATTCTGAAGGGTAATGGAACAATTGGCTAGGAGAATGAGGACACTTCTCTTGATGTGTCCCCGTCCCGTTGCCCTCCTCTCTCTCTCTCCATCTTCCGCCTCCTTGAAGCTTTTGTATGACTTTGTTGATTTCTCCTCTTGCCCTCTCCCTCCCATTTTCCATATATAG
>NW_027187289.1:3215224-3272119 GCF_028583685.1 Petaurus breviceps papuanus
TTCTCCTTCCTCCCCCTCAAACTCAAAGTGGAAGATGGGAGTGGGGAGGAGGAAATAAATATGCTTACCTCCAGCCATCTCACCTTAAGCTCTGAATGGTATTTTTCAGTGTTGTTTTTATATTAGCCTATAGGGTCCTAGTGGGCAGGGACTATATATTTCTTGGATTGTACCCTTCAGAGCACTGACTTAGCCAAAGTCAATGGAAAAGAACCAAAGAAGAACATTGGATTTGGAGTCAGAAGATCTGGGTTAAAATCTTGCCTCAGTCAACTAGTACCTATGTAACCTTGGGCAAGACACCTAACCCCTCTGGGCCTCAGTTTCCCCATCTGTAAGAGGAGAGGATTGTACTAGGTGATCTCTAAAGTTCATTCCAACTCTATGATTGTATGGTCCAATAACATTATTACTGGATTATAATTAAATCACAAAATTGTAAAAATTCACTGCAATGTCTCAGCTATTGTCCACTTATTACCTTTAAAACCATCTACTCCCTGTAACATTGTTTCTAGTGTATTTTCATGAAACCTTTTCCTATAGCACTTGGTATAGCATCACCATACCTGTAGATGCTCATTGAACATATTCTGAGAAAAGACTAGAAAAACACTAGCCAGGGTGGGGAACCAGTGGCCTTGAGGCCACATGTGGCCCTCTAGGTCCTCAAGTGTGGCCCTTTAACGGAATCCAAACTTCATAGAGCAAATCCCCTTAATAAAAAAATTTGTTCTGTAAAACTTGGACTCATTTAAAAGGCCACACCCAAGGAAACAGAAGACCACATGTGGTTCCCCATCCATGGGCAGCTAGACAATGGGGAGACATGTAAATTTCTGAGAACTAGAGTGCTATGATCAGACCGAGGAATTAACAAAATGGCTACATTAGTATAATGGAGCACGGATTGGAGAAGGAACTGGAGGCAATATGATCACTCAGAAAGCTACTGCAATGGCATAGGGAAGGGTCTACATATGCCAGTTCTCCAGTCCCCTTTTTAGTTCTCCTTGTGTTGACATGAAAGCATCTACCCAATGTGTAGATCATACGTCTTTGGCTTCACCTTGTTAGTCATTTCACAAGAGACTAATGTAGCTTCTTGTACTTTGTTGGTGGCCACCAAATATCTGTTCATAATCTTAACGATCAAGATAGTCATGCACACCAGCAACGAGATGCTTTGACAAGCCATTAAAACTTGGCCAAATTGGCCTTACAGGATAGCATGTCAGGAATCTTTTATTAGTCATCTAGAATATGTGTTCTATAATGGAGAATCTGTTGAAAGAAAGAAAGAAAAAGCCTTACTTTAGGGGAATAGAAAGCCTTTTACTTCTAAGATAGTAATTTCAATTTGACCTGGATCAGAGATGAATAGTAGCTATTCCCAGGAGACAGTTCTCTTTTGGTCTCCTTTTGAAGTAAATTTAGTCATTCTGAGTCCTGTCCCCATTAAATTAGGGGGCCATGCCACAAGCACCTCTATTAAGTTATAGACTTAGAGCTGGAAGGTACCTCAGAGACTACCTTGTTCAACCCCTTCATTTTACAGGCAAGAAAAGTGAGACCTAGAAAGGTTAAGTGACTTGGCCAATGTCAAAAAGGTAGTAAATGACAGATGAAGAATTTGAACCCTAATCCTCCAACTAAATAAAGTTCAGTGAAAAGTTCTCTTTGCACTGAACCACACTACTTTTCTGATCAGAGATATTTGAAAGTAACATTAGCTAAAAGTCTAGACTTCTGTGGGACACAGACAGGGAGACACCCTCTTGGCATGACAGAGGGATCTGTTCATGAGTGACAAACTACCGCAAGGTAAAGCTAAGTGTTGCTGGTGTAAGACTAATGATATAGCATGAACCAAAAGACTGCTGGGAGCTTCCTTAGTTGCCTGTCATGTAACTGGGACTTAATTTTTTCCCCAAAGTGATAAAGCAAAAATAATCTGCCACTTTCAGGAACCTCATCCCATTTCCCGATTATCATGGGAATTTAAGCAGATTACATTTTATATACTACAGAAATCCAGTGGTCTTTCCTTATTGCTCATTTGCCTTGATTTCAGGGATAGAATGGTCCTCTTCTTCATTTCATGGGTTGCCTTTGCCAAAGGATTCATCAAGTGGTCAGCCTACTTATGATGCAGTCCTCCAGGGCAGAAGGGGTGTTCAGGAACAGCTAGCCTCTCTGGTGTGAGGGCTTGCTGGGACTTTTTCAGGGATGCTCATTCACCTTTGGTGTCTACCCATCATTCAACTTTCACCTGTGGCTCCAAGAAGTTGTAGCATGTGGCCATACCCAGGTAAAACCATCTTGACAGACAAAGGGTAACTGACAGGTCTCAAAATCATCAGTGAGTTATGGGGGTATCTACCCCAAGTAGGTGAAAATTTCCCCTAGAGGAATGGGTAGATGAGAACAATTTGTTCCAACAGCCATGAAGGTTGCTCAAGTAGGTGCTATGGAATGCTTAGAGCTTGGTCAGACACTGAAGATGCCAAGGCCATTCACTTCATCCTGGACCATTGGGACCATTGCCAGTCATCTTGACTTTTGTATTGACATTGGCCTTCTGTGACTGAGGAAGAGAGAATGAGCCTGATGACTTTGCATAACTTTGCCTCACAAATCCAATTCATGGGCAAGTCAAGACATCATCCATGAGGTCAATGGCCCTCTTTATAAACAAAGGACGAACAACGATGGAGTCCTCCATGCTTAGATAGAATGGTCTTCAGAAAGCAGAATAAATCTGCTCCTAGATCTGCATCCCAGCTTGGAGTCTCTGAAGAATTGGAAATGGATATCATACCAAGGGCAACAGACAGTTGCATAATGGGATTTAGTCAA
Source organism: Petaurus breviceps papuanus (assembly GCF_028583685.1). NCBI lineage: Eukaryota > Metazoa > Chordata > Mammalia > Diprotodontia > Petauridae > Petaurus > Petaurus breviceps. The sequence goes on from NW_027187289.1 coordinate 3,218,084, forward strand.
CTACAACATGCAACAAATAAAGAATTATAAAGAAGAATTGAATTAAAAGATGACTGAGAGCTGGCCATGGGGACAGGAAGTCCCATGTTCAAGTCCTGATTCTGACCCATACTGGCTGTGTGACTATGAGTCAATCACTTAACCTCAATATTCCCGGAAGCTCTCTGAGATTAAGTTTCAGAAAGGTGCCAAACTGCATTGGCAGAGGAAATTTCCTCACCTAGGAATTCCCTATACCACTTAAATTGCAGATTCAACCCTATTCTTATCTCTATTAAAACAAAATGTGACTGAAAAAGGAAACTGATTGGTCATATGAATCTAAAGGCAAGGGCTAACCTTTAAATAGCTCCTGGGTTACACTGGTGTCCTTGTAATGTCAAAAGATTATGAGGAAGCACATATCCCATGGACCCTTGTGGCAAACTGATAGGATGGAAATAGAAATTATATGGGATAGGCAGACATTGATGAGTTGAAATCTGTGTGACTAAAAGAAATAGCTACATCAGTAAGATTATAGATTCATTTGAATCTTTGAATATGGTTGCCTCATATACTCTTTCTGGGAACTGTGTTCTAGGGTCTGAATGTTTAAAATATTTTGTACTGAAAGGATGTAAATAAAGGACCTACAGAAAATCTCCACCCCTCCTTTGGAAATATCTGAGTGATGATATCTCCTTCCTAATATCAAAGGGAACCTAGGGAAATAGTCAGTAGGTGTAATATGAGCTAACTTAATTATTCAGTGAGCTCAGGACATATCAGTCATCTCTGCTCTGCAAATGAACTGACAGCCGGAGGTGTCCCTTTGGTGAGAAACAGGAAATTAGGAGGCAGACCAAAAGGGAATATGAATTTTGAGACAGAAGGGCAGTGAATCTATTTACTGGCTGTCAGAGGGAGCTCATGTCATAGAGATTGGCTGGCTCCAGGAAAGATGGCGTCTGCCATGGAGGTCATATGGCCATAGAGGAGATTAAATTGAGGTGTCTGCTATTCTTCATTTAAGAAGAAGCTGTTCAGTGCCTCCTCTTCTAAGTAGGAGGGAATTTTAGAATTCAAATAAAACCAGGATCTTTTTGATAAATGTGACATCAGAACAAAGGGATAGTGTCACCAGGCTATTAGAAGCCTGATCCTCCTCTCCTTCCCCTGTAGGGATCTGCATTACTTCTTAATGAAACCCGAGTTCTCTACTCAATCAGTTAGGTCAGCAGTTGCTATGGAGATGTTCTCATTCATCCTGACTCCCGTCTTTTCTTTTTCTATACTGAACAAGGACCACCAGCCTCCAGCCTGAATTTTGTCACCACATTGTCCTTTCTTCATTTTAGCAACTTTCAGCATCTATTTCCATTACAAATTATAGAAATCTCTGTCTTTATCTAACCTTTAGAGTGACTTCCTCCTGCTGACATAAACAGGGCACAATTCTGACTCATCAGTGAGATGTTACCAAATCCTAATGGAAGTGGGGTTACTTTTGGTGAGGCCCTCTGTAGCGCTCCAATAACACTATTGGTGTATAGGTTACAGGTCCTTTCAGACCAAGCAGCTTATTTTTTTCCTTAGCATCATGGACTTTTAGAACTGAAGGGAACCAGCCTAGCTGAGGACTTCATCTTATACTTCATGGAAAAAAATTAAAGCTACTCTCTGAGTTTTTTCTTCATCCTTCTTCCTCATCTCAGTTCACTCAGATATCTTCTCCTGCTATTTTCTCTGTCATCTCTTTCTGTCTCTGTCTCTGCCTGTCTCTCTTTCTGTGTCTGTATCTCTGTTTCTCATAAAGAGGGCAGCCCTCCACCTTGCCAAGCCAAAACAATCTACATGTATCTGATCCCAGCCTAGCCCATCTTCTTCAGCAGTTTGCCCCTGACATTATCCCCAATTCTCTTTAATCTTCAATTGCAACGTATTTACTGGCTGCCTAAAAAATACATGTATCTCCCTCTATCTTAAAAAACCCTCAATAGATCCTCTCCCTTTTTGTAGCAACCATTATATATCTCTCCTCCCCTTTAGAGACTCTCTACATACTTGGTGCGTCTGCTGCCTTTCCTCTCACTTGATTCTAAAGCCGCTATAATCTGGTTTCTAACCTAATCCTTTGACTGAACTCGCCCTTTCCAAAGTCACAGATGATTGATCTGTCTGGTTATTTCCCCTCTCCTCTTGAATATCTTCCCTTCCGTAAGTTTTCTTGACACTGCTCTTTCCTGGCCCTTCTCTTACCGTGTGACTCCTTCCTCTGGGGCTTCTTGGCCGGATTCTCATGTGGCATATGCTTACTAACCCTGGGTGTCCATTAGGACTTTGTCTTGAGCCCTCTTCCCCATCTATACTGTTTTACTTAGTGATGTCATCAGCTCCTGCTCTATCCAAATGATTCTCAGATTTATTTATCCAGCCCAAACCTCTCTTGATCTCTACTCTCATATCTCAAACTTAATATTTGATAGACATTTTAAACTTAACAGGTCCCAAATAGAGTTTATCTTTTCCCAAAAATCTTCCATACATCACCCCTTCCTATCTTCCCTATTACTGTTTTTTTTTTTTTGCTTTTAAGAGGGAGGAAGGTAGGGCAATTGGAGTTAAATGACTTGCCCAAGGTCACACAGCTAGTTTTGTGTTGTGTCTGAGGCCGGATTTGAACTCAGGTCCTCCTGACTCCAGGGCCAGTGCTCTATTCACTGCCCTACCTAGCTGCCCTCCTATTACTGTTGAGGATACCACCATGCTTCTAGGCCCCCAGGCACAACCTTAGGTTCACCCCCTAATCCTCTCTCTCTTTCCCTCCCCCAATATCTAATCTGTTACCAAGTCTTGTCAAGTCTACCTTTGAAATGTTTCATGCATGTGCCTCCATATTTTCTCTTTCCTGGTCACCATCTTGGCGAAAGCCTTTGTTATCTCACTCACTGGACCCAAGCATTCTGTTTGGTCTCCCTCCTTTGTATCTCTCCTCACTCCTGCCTTTCTTCATCTTAGCTGCTTAGCCCTTGCTAAAGTGCAAGTATGACCATGTCAGCCCTTCTACTCAGTAAACTCCAGTGGTTTCCTATCACCTCTACACTCAAGTATGACCCTTCCTATTGAAGGAATCCTAATAAAGCTGCCCCAGCTCCAAGGCTTCCTGCCAATGTCCTAACTTCTTTATATATGCCTCACTGTTCACTGGAACAACAGGTGTGTCCCTGAACTCTTAGTTCCCACAGAAACAGCAGGTGTGTCCATGTGATGGGAACCCAGCTACTGCCTCCTGGTCACTGCCCCCAGACCCATTCCCACAGAAACAGGTGTGTTCTTGTACTCAATCCCAATCACATCATCCATCTAGCCCAAGACAGAACCACAATACCTAACTATCTGTCTTGACCAGACAGGACCACAATAGCTAGCCAATTGGAGGGCAGTATGACCAGAATGTTTAATCACCAAACCATAGATGGGACCCCTTCTCCATTACCTAAGCCTTTAACAAACTCCTCCTGCCTTTTTAACCCCTATAAAATCCATCTTGCTTTCTCTGAAGTTGCTGGTTCCTCTTGGAACTTAGCCCACTTCATGAGAGGCATCAATCTCAATAAATGCCTGTACTTGGATTAGAGGTGGTCTGACTCTGAATTCTTTGAGATGGTTCCACCAAAACACATCATGAAACTCCAACAGTTTTTGGGTGGGCAGAGCACCCACCGCAACAGTTTTTGGCATCCCTGGGTTTAAACCTCAACACTATCTTTCCCATCTTACACTTTACTCTCCCCCACTATGTACCCTATGATTCAGTAATACTAAACTTTTTGTTATTCCTTGCATACAGGACTCCATTTTCGAACCCCTTGCCTTTTTCACTGGTTGTCTCCTAACTCTGAATTTTTCTCTTGCCTCACCCCCTCTCCTCTGGTTTTCTTCAATATCTAGCTTGAATGCTGCCATTTTCAGGAGCCTTTCCCAGTCTCCCCAATCCCAACTAACCCCTCTCCACTGCTCTAAGATTACCCTCAATCTACTCTCTATTTATCTTGTATGTGCATAGTTCTTTACATTCTGTTTCTCCTTGAGGACAGGGACTGTTTTTGCCTTTATTTCTCTCCTAATGCTTAGAACAACGTCCAGCACATAGTAAATGCTTAATAAATATTTATTCATGGACTGATTAAATCTAGTCCAACTCTTTTAACTATGAAGAAGAGACAATTTAGGGGACATGTAAGATAATGTATGTGTAGTACTTGCAAACCTCAAAGTACTATATAAATGTGAGTTATTAATCTTACATGACCCCTGTCTTCAATTATCTAAAGGGTTATTTATGGAAGAAGGACTAGATTTTTACTTGGTTACCAAGAGTCAAATTTCAGCTCAGGGTTATGATATCTATAATAGCTAGCATCTCTACAATACTTTAAGGTTTATAAGGCACTTTACATATATTATCTCATTTTATTCTCACAACAACCCTGGGAGGAAGAGGCTGTTATTATCCCCATTTACAGATGAGTAAACTGAGGCTCAGCTATTAAGTGTCTGAGGCTGGTTTTGAATTCAGGCCTTCATGACTCCAGGTAGCTATGGTATGCTCAATTCACAGCAAAAATAAGTTGTCCAAAAATGGAATGGTCTGTTTCAGAAGGTGATGGCTTCTCCATAACTGTAGGTTTTCAGATTCAGGATGAATGACCACTGGTCAGGCTTGTTGATGGGGGAACTGTCTTTCATGCTTCTGTTGTACTACATGACCCTTCCCAACTCTGGCATGCTATAATAGCAGGTGAAGATCCCAAGCTTCACTAAAGAGTAGAAACATCTTTGACAGAAAGCTAATAAAAATGTTTCCGGCAGGCCTAATATGTCAGAAAAAGATGGATCAGGCACAAGGCAGGAAAGGGGAAAGAGCCTTCAGAAGAGAGGAGGCAATTGACTAATGAGGGGAAGGATGGACTTCAGCTCAGCAGAGAAAGCTTTGGAGTAAGATAGGAATAGACCTGACTAATTTAAATGGGCCAAAAAGAAGGGGAAAGGAAAAACTCTCAAGAACCGGACAAAGAGAATTTGGAAAGGCTAATGAGAATGAAATAAGGCAGGAAAAAAAGAACCAGGGACTCAGTTGCCCCTAATTATGGCAGCCCATCTAACCTACAGCTAGACTTTAGTTAAAGGAAACTAGACCAACAAGGGTGGGAGACTAAGAAGGCTTTAGTTAGACTTTAATTGTGAAGAAAGCACTTCATAAGTTTTAAATCACTATGCAGAATGAATTATTATACTTCTGTGTTTTTGCTTTGTGTTGTTTTCTCTAGATTTCTTAGTAAAAGTTCCCTTTGAAAAAATCTCCATTTGTAAAGACTATGAAGAGGCAGTTTTCAGACAAAGAAATTAAAGCTTTCTATAATCAAATGAAAAAAATGCTCTAAACCACTATTGATTAGAGAAATGCAAATTAAAGCAACTCTGAAGTACCACTTCTCACTTATCCAATTGGCTAATATGACAAAAAAGGAAAATGATAATGTTGGAGAAAATTGGAACACCAATGCATTGTTGGTACAGTTGTGAACTGATCCAACCATTTTAGAGAACAATTTGGAACTATGCCCAAAGGACTATAAAACTGTAATAATACCACCAATTGGCACAATAATACCACTACTAGCTCTGTATCCCAAAGAGATCATAAAAAATGGAGAAGGACCTATATGTACAAAAACATTTATAACAGCTCTTTTTGGGATGACAAAGAATTGGAAATTGAGGTAATGCCTATCAATTGGGGAAGACAAGTTGTGATATATGAATGTAATGGAACACTATTATGCTATTAGAAATGATGAGCAGGCAGATTTCAGAGAAACCTGAAAACACTTATATGAACTGATGCTGAGTGAAGTGAGCAGAACCAGGACAGCATTGTACACAGTAACAGTGACATTGTGTGATGATCATCAACTGTGAAAGACTTAGCTCTTCTCAGCAACACAAGGATCTAAGAAATTTCTGAAAGATTCATGATGGAAGATGCCATCTACATCTAGAGAAAGAATGCAGATTGGAGCATTTTTTCTTTTTTCTATTTTCTCTTTTTTTTTCTTTCTCGTGGTTTTCCTTTTTGTTTTGATTCATCTTTTACAACATGACTAATGTAGAAACATGTTTAATTTGATTATACATGTATAGGTCATATCAGATTGCTTACCATCTTGTGGGGAGAGGGAATATAGGGAAGGAGAAAAAATTTGTAACTCAAAATCTTATAAAGGTGAATGTTGAAAACTATCTTTATATGTCACTGGAAAAAATAAAATGCTATTAAGTGGGAAAAATAAAAAAAAAAAACATCTTTTAAAAAATGAAGTCCATTCAGGCCACAAATCTATTTAAAAAAGAAAGAAAGAAAATCTCCAATTGTATTTTTGAAGAACTACAAGGAAAAAAATCTTCAGTCAGGATAGAGAGGAATGTATGCCTTTGGGAACATGGGAATACAGTGGTAACAGGCTGGGAAGGACAAGTAGAACCCAGGACAAATGATGTAAAAGCCGATAGTGGCCCTTAGCACCTTTCCACTTAGCTCTTTACAACTTTTTTTTTAAGCAATTGGGGTTAAGTAACTTGCTCAAGTTTACACAGCCAGTTATTTCTGGGTGTGGTGCTAAGTATCTGAGCCTGGATTCGATCCCAGGTCATCCCGACACTGGGGCCGGTGCTCTTACTCGCTGAGCCACCTGGTCACCCCCTTTTTAATAACATTCTTGATCATTACATTGACTTCTGCCACCTGGCACTACTTTAGTTCTTGACTCTTCCTAGGTTCTTTATCAGGACTCCACTTGTACACCTACTTTCAAAGCTTGCGTTTACTTGTCTTGAGGTCTCTCCAAAAGAGTTCTTTCATTTTTTGACTTCAATGGCCAGATTCTATCCATGTAGTTGACCATGTAGTTTACATCATCCATCCTGACTTCTCTCTCAGATTCTAATGTCTACAGGACACATCCAACCATTTAGCTGAGAGCCTGTTATGTGATAGGCACTGAGCTAAGTGCTAAACATACAAAGATGGGAGAAAAACCCCAGTCCCTGCTCTCAAGGAGCTCACAGCATAATGGGGGAGACAGCATGCAAACAGCCATGTACAAATAAGATGCAAACAGGATAAAATGGGGGTCATCCTAGAGGAAAAGCACCAACACTAAAGGGAACTGGGAAAGGCTTCTTGTAGAAGGGGGGAAGCCAGGAGGAGGAGATAAGGGAGAGATTTCCAGGTATGGGGGGACAGCCAGAGAAAATGCCTGGAGTTGGGAGATGGTATCACATGTAAGGAATAGTAAGTAGTTTTGCTGGATTCAGTATGTAGAGGAGATTAAAGTATAAGAAGATTGGGAAAGTAGGAAGCGACAAGGTTATCAAGGGTTCTAAAAGACAAATAGAGGATTTTATGTCTGATCCTGGAGGCAATCGGGTATCTGGAAAATGAGGCAGTTGGACTGGCTGATTTCTGAGGTTCCTTCTGGCTCTAAATCTGCCATCCTTCAGTCTTTGCCTCTGTTTTTCCCAATCTGTCCTGTTTGCTGCTACCATATTAATCTTCTAAAATGACCACTTTCATTACATCAGTTTCCTCACACAAAATGTCACACCGCACCCAGAATAAAATCTAAATTGCCCCATCCTATTGATCTATGTCACCTGGCTTTTTGTAATGCAGTCTTTACACCTGTTCTTCTTGGCCACGGTATTTCTTAAAGACTGTCTTAAGGAGGGTCAGCTATCGTTTTCTTTGGAGGGAATGCACACCAACAAAGTCCAGAGTCCTTGAAGCACCGAAGTCTTCTTTAACATAAAACCTCTATTCTAAACCATTGGGGGCCTCAGAGGATTGGGATTTCTGTCTTAGAAAGGGACTGCTTGGTGATAACAGGCAGCAGACTTAGCACAGCGCCTGGCACATGGTAAATAAGTGTTTCACAAAAGCTCATTCATTCAAATTGCATTCTCATGGTAACCAAAAACTCCATAATACCCCTTCTTCCATTCCTATTGCTCTGCCAACTCACACCAAAGCAAAAAAACAATTAAAAAAAATCCCAGCATGTTTTGTTTGCCTGTTCCCTTGCATGCTTATTGGTGGTTCCTACAAACCAAACATCCTTTAAACAATCTTTCCTCAAGGAAATCAAAGCAGCATCCATTTATTTGAGCCAGGCATCTTTTTTGTGATTTCTTAGTTCCACTGGGCTAAGAAATACATCTCAAGAAATCTTTCTATCAATAAATAGTGGCAGCAGTTTATTTTTGTTGGATTCACTTGGGCTCCCTCTACCTCCCTCCACTTCCTTTTTTGGGCTGAGGGACTGACTAAAGAAATGAGGGAAAGATCTTTTCTTTATTCTTTTTTCCCCCTCTGGCTCAAAAAAATAAAAGCTCTGCATTCAGTATACTTCAAAGGTATCACAATTTGGGTAAAGTACATCAGGGTTAAAGTTGTTCTGGATTCAAGTCCTTTTATAACTTCTTCAAATTTCACATTCATTCGACCTTAGGTTAAAGGAATGCTTTTGAAAAGTGTAACGATTTGATCCTAGCAATGGATGGAGCTAAAATACCAAGGTCAATAAGTTAAATTAAAAGGGTTTTTTGGGAAAAAAGAAGCAAAAACTAGACTTCACAAACTTTTAGCTTAGTATGGAATAAAATAGGAGGACTGCTCAGATGTCTTCTCATATAGAAACTTATGGTGTAAAAGAGACTCTTCAAAGTTAACCAGAGAATTTTTTTTTAAAGTTTTTGGATAGTAAGAACTTGAATTTCTAATTTTTTAGAAACTCAATTTCATGACCTGAAACTTTTGTCATGACTTGTCTTGAAGGCTCTTACACATACCTTTTGTTTCTGCGACATTGAAAGGACTTATGCTCTAATTTGAACTTTGTTTTTTTTCCAAACATAGTGCTTTAGAAACCATATCCCAGGGAGCATTTCACTGGGGAAATTGTGACAGTCAATGAGCACAGTGAGAAGCTGAAGCTTTATTTTCATGTTTGGAGTGTTAATTTATTACATTGACATTATTAATTTTAAATTTTAATAATTTAATTTCAGATTAAAGGGAGGGAAACAAAACTCTTTATGCTTGTTTTCATAAACATAGGATTTGTAACTGGAAGCGACCTGGAAAGGACTGGAGTATATTTTCAAATGGGGGGATACATGTCCTAAGTTCTGAAGGAACTGGGGATATGTGACTCTTAGAGGCAGCTAGGTGGCAGATAGAGTGCTGGGCCTGGAGTCAGGAAGATTCATCTTCTTGACTTCAAATCTGGCCTCAGACACTTAGAAGCTGTGTGACCCTAGGCAAGTCATTTAATCCTGTTTGCCTCAGTTTCCTCATCTGTAAAATGAGCTGGAGAAGAAAATGGCAAATCACTGCCAAGAAAACCCCCCAAATGGGTTCATGAAGAGCTGGACACAACTGAAAAATGACTGAACAACAAGCTTGGAGCTTCAATTCATGCTTGAATTCCCCAATGATGGGGAATTTTGGAATTCAAGCACAGTTAGATGACCACTTGTTAGAGTTGTTGTAGAGGGATACCGTTCAGGTTGGACTTCGAACTCTGAAGTGCTGTCATTCTCTTAAGTGACTTTACGTAAAGTCAGGTAGACAATAAGTAGCAGAGCTAGGATTATAACCTAGATCTGTGAATGTCAAATTCCATGCTTTTTTTACTAGACCAAGCTAAAAAGTACCAAGGATACACTGACACATAAACATTGGCTTGTTATCTATTGTACAATTTCAGAGCTGGAAGAGACCTTAGAGATGATTTAATCTAGAAGCCCTCATTTTACATATGAGGAAACTGAGGCCCAGAGAGATCATAAGATCATAGATTTAGATCTGAAAGCAACCATCTAGACCAACCCCTTCATTTTACATGTGAGGAAACAGAGACCCAGAGAGGTTAAAGGGATTGAGGGGAAAGAGCTAAGATTCAAACCCAGGTTCCCTGATTCGAAATCTAGCAGTCTTTGCACTATACTTCTCTGCTTCCCTTGACTTGACCAGTGTAACACAGTTAATTAAAATAGTGACAAAAAATAGGAACAAAACCCAGGCTTCCAGGTCGTCATTTTACCACTTTACCTCCATCACAGCACATGTAGTTGTCTCTTTCACGTATCTGGGATGTTCATGAATTGGGTGAGGGTGAGTGGGGGTTGGTCATAACATTTACAAACTAGACATTAAACAAAGAGAACTTTAAAAGTCCCCAAATGTTCAAATCATCAGAATTCAATAACCCAAACAGAATAGTTTGACTCCTGTAGGATGCTAAAAAGTAAACAAACCTTTTATAATATTTATTTTCTCTCTCGAAAAACTTACAGAGTATATATGCCTCCAAACCAGTGGTCTATTTACATTACTTATACCAATAAATAAATTCTAATCATAGATTTGATTTTTCTTTGAAAGTGACTGCCAGAATTCTTGATGACCTATCAGTTCCCTAATAACTCTCAGAACATCTACTCAGGTACTGGAATCAGAAATGGTCAGTAACAAGATTTTATTAGCAATCTGTCTGGCACATTAAAGATGATTCCCTAATATGTGGGAAATTTTAAACAGTCTGTATCATATAGTTACATTGTGTTACCAACCACCTAATTCATAAGAGATGCCAAGAGACCCCACCAGTCAACTATATTCAATCAAACAAGGATTTTTTTTTTTAAGCAATCGGGGTTAAGTGACTTGCTCAAGGTTACACGGCCAGTTATTTCTGGGTGTGGTGCTGAGTGTCTGATCCCAGGATTTGATCTCCAGGTCATCCCAACACTGGACTGGTGCTCTTACTCGCTGAGCCACCTGGCCGCCCCTCAAACAAAGATTTTTTAAGAGTCTGACAAGTGCCAGGGGGTAGAGATATGAAGGCAAGTGAAATAGTCCTTTACCCTTCAGGTGCTTACAATCTAGCTGAGGAAGATAATATTTACATATGTATATGAAAAATGTTGTTGCTTAGTCATTTTTAGTCATATCTGACTATGACCCAATTTGGGATTTTCTTGGCAGTGATATTGGAGTGGTTTGTCATTTTCTTCTCCAGCTCATTTTACAGATAAGTAAACTGAGGCAAACAGGCTAAGTGACTTGCCCAGGGTCACACAGTGTCTAATTATAGGAAAAGAATTACTATAAAGACAATTAATTAAGTGCATTGGACTTGGAATCAGAGATCTGAGTCCAGTCTTACACTTTACTCCCTTCTACATAGTCTGTGATTCAGTGTCACTGGCCTCCTTGCTGTTCATCACACAAGACATTGCTAACCCAATTGATAGGCTCTCCTCCCTCCCTGGAATTCTCTCCCTACTCTCCATATCTCTTAGGGTTCCTGGCTTCCTTCAAGTCTTAGCTAAAATACCATCTTCTTCAGGAATCCTTTTTGATTGTTCTTTAATGTTATTGACTTTTTTATCTCCAATTATCTTGTATAAATCATATTTGCACTTAGTTGTTTGCATGTTGTTTCCTTCACTAGATAGTGAGGTCCTTAAAGATGGGAAATGTTTTTGTTTTGTTTTTATTTTCTTTGTTCACTTAGCACAGTGCCTGGCATACAGTAAGTATTTAATAAATATTGTTGTCTTGACGAATCCTGGTTCCACTCCTTGCTAGTGTGACCAGGGCTTTAAAATTATTATTATTATTATTTTAGCTAAAGATATTTTGCATAATATTCTCCAAATGGGTAGAGAGAATGTTGCTAAGTCTGTTAAGTTTGCCTACATGATAGGGTGAAGTTGTTGAGAGAGCATTGAAGAGGAGAGATTTTCTGCATGCCATCTTCAAGATACATAGTGTGTTTCTAGGACTGACTGTAGTCATATGGAAGGGGGGGGAGAGAGAGAGAGAGAGAGAGAGAGAGAGAGAGAGAGAGAGAGAGAGAGAGAAGAAGAAGAAGAAGAAGAAGAAGAAGAAGAAGAAGAAGAAGAAGAAGAAGAAGAAAGGAGGAGGAGGAAGAAGAGAAGAAAGAGAAGAGACAGACAAAGAAGAGACAGACAGAGACTTTAAAAACACAGACATGGCTGGCTTCTCAACATACCCCTCCTTTCTAGTTTGTCTCCCTAGAGAGTTGAGAAAATTTCCCCTTGGTTGAGAATAGGCCTATTTCTTAGTAGGAGTTGTGATGTCTTGCTCCCATTTAAAGAGTTCATTTGAATCGCTTGCCTTCTCAATGGGGAAGGGGAGTGGGGAGGGAGGAAGGGAGAGAATTTGGAACTCAAAGTTTTAAAAATGAATGTTAAAAATTATTTTTACATGCAACTGGAAAGTAAGATATACAGGCAATGGGGTATAGAAATCTGTCTTGCCCTACAGGAAAATAGAAGGGAAGATGAAGATAAGATGAAGATAAGAGAAGGGGGAAATGATAGAAGGGAGGGCAGATTGTCTTAGGGAGGTGGGAGGGGAGAGATGAGGAGAAAATTCAGAACTGAAAATCTTGTGGAAGTGAATATTGAAAACTAAAAATTAATTAATAAAAAAGAGTCCCTTCACTCTTTGTATTTTCTAATCTATAAAACTAATCTGTATAACTTTTGCTGGCTATTTGCTTTACTCATTATTTACTATTTCTGATTGTCTTTTTGCAAGGAGTTAAACCCATGGTATGAGCTCAGGATAGCCATTTCCTCTTCCCACTCTTTTTTAAAAAAATAGCAACCAGGAAATCTAGAGTTTTTTTAATCTGAACTGAAAACCTGTGTTCTTAGACCAGAAATGTTTAAAGGATATAATAGACATAATTCTACCATCTCAGAGACTGCAGGAAAGAACACTCAACCTGGTAGCTCTTCTCTTGCTCTCCTCGAGGAACGAATCCCCCTTTGGGGGAGGGCTGGCAAGAGTCCAGAGATCTTCCCATTCCTCCCTCTGAGCCATATCTAGACAACCTATATGGACATGCATAGCCTACACAGATATCACACACCTTATACTAGCAAGTCACTTAAACTCTCTGAGCCCTATATCACTTTGTCTGTAAAGTAGGGGTGATACCAGCACTGCTCTCTTACAGGGAAAGAGAAAGGCACCTAGTTCTAGAATGGAATAAAGAGAATTTAGCAGGTGTCATATGCTGAACAGTTGGGTCTGCTAGGATGCTTACTAACTGAATGTCTGAGACCATAGAGGTCTCTGAGGAATGGTTTTTCATGGAAGAGTGTTTATATTTTTCCATGAGCTCTGATAAGAGTTCTAATTCTTTTCTTTGACCTAAAAATATATTGTCTTCTTTGAGCTTTGTGAACTCGGTGTTTGAGCAGGGAATGGGTAACAACACGCTGGGTGGTGTCATACATTCAGGTTCTCAGACTTCCTTGAGCAGGGGAAAAGGAGATGTGAAAAAATCCTCCTGATGGAAACTTAAGCCCTTTACATCCCAGAAGAGATTTCTGTCACAGAAAAATAGAAAAATTCTTGTCCTCCCAGAGCATAATACATTATGAAATATTCCTTTCTATTTATACTCCAGAAAATATCTAATAAGGGCATCAGCTTGACTAACAATCAGGAAATCTTAATAAAAAATTAAGCGTATTCATTTATCCTAGGACTAAACCCATAAAGACAGAGGTTATGAGTGCTGAGAGAGGATTCTCACCAGGGGAACCAGCAAGAACACAAAGAAATAGGGCTGCAATTGCTCTAAGCAGAGATGCGTCTGAAGAGAGGGCACCTGAAAGCTCCAGAACCCCCACTGGGAGGATTCCATGGTGTCAGGAACCAACAGGTCTATATTGGGGGATCTACAGAGAGGCTGGAAGCTGTCGGTACTCTGATTAAGATACTTGGAGGAGACTTGAAAAAACACAGTTCTCTGAAGAAGGGCATTCAAGGGGACTTGAAAACCGTAGTTCTCTGACCAAAGGGACTTCAAAGGGGACTGAAGACCACAAAGTTCTGACTCTGGATGACCCTCTGTTGTTGTTCAGTCGTTTTAGTCGAGTCCAATTCTTCGTGACCCCATTTGGGACTTTCTTGGCAAAGACATTGGAGTGGTTTGCCATTTCTTTCTCTGGCTCATTTTACAGATGAGGAACTGAGGCAAACAGGGTCACACAGCTAGTAAATATCTGAGGCCAGATTTGAACTCAGGCTTCAGGTCTGGTACTCTATCCATTGTGCCACAAAAGGGACACAAAAACTACCAGTGTACTGAGCACGGAAATATCAGGGAAGTCAGTGGTAGGAGCAAAGAAAAATCAAGGACAGGACTAAAGAGGATTCTGATCTCATCATCCAGGAGTATAGGAGGGGAAGAGGGAGTTGTCACCAGAAACTGAGCCTGGAAATATTAATAAAAAGAAGAAGACATCAAGCACAATGAAGAAAGATAATGTATCAAGAGATGCCCAAGAGGTAAAACCAGGAGAAATGAAGAAGAAATTTACAAAAAATATAAAATAGGGGGCGGCTAGGTGGCACAGTGAAGAGAGCACCAGCCCTGGAGTCAGAAGGACCTGAGTTCAAATCCGGCCTCAGACACTTAACACAAAAACTAGCTGTGTGACCTTGGGCAAGTCACTTAACCCCAATTGCCCTCCAAAAAAGCTATATCTATATCTATCTATCTAAAATACCCAAATTAGTAGAACAAGAAATAGAGAATTTAAATAGTGCAATCTTTGGAAAATAAGTTAAACAGGCCATAAACGAACTTTCAAAAAAAAATCCAGGATTGAATGAATTTATAAGTGAATTCTTCAAAGCATTCAGAGCCAATTAATTCCAATATTATATACACTGTTTGCAAAAATAGGGAAAGAAAAGATTCTACCAAATTCCTTCTATGATACATATGACCTAGAAAGAAAACTATAGAATGATATTGTTAATAAATTCTGATGCAAAGATTTTGAGTAAAATAACATATTAGAAAAGATACCACTGCAAGGTTGCATACTCTAACCAGCTGAACTTTATAACAGGATTATAGGGTCAGCTCAACATTAGGGAAATTATAAACATAATAAACTATACTAATAAAAACAATAAGAATCTCAAAATTGATATAGATATATACACACACATATATACATATATGTATATATAAAACTACATATATACAAAACCCAACATCTATTTATGTTAAAAAAAAAACATTAAAAGCATAGGAATAAGTGAATTTTTTCCAAAATGTTAAATATTGTCTGAACAAAGCACCAAAGAGCTATAATGACACACCTTGGGTGTCTGCCAGCAGACCCCATGCTGCCCTAGTCTCAGGTTTGGGATCCCTGCTTTGAATTTCATAGTCAATAAACATTATAGGCCACCCTTTGCCATCTTTGCAAAGATGAACTCAGATTTTACCAGCTGTAAAAGACTGTTTTAGACTATGAGCAGGTAAATACGATATAGAAGGAAAAAATGACTATACTAAGTAGCTTGTAGTATTAACAGTGAATACTTATAATGGATGAATGATGCAATCATTCATTAGTAGCTTGCTCAAAAAAAATTATTGGCCTTCAAGAGCTGAAAGTTGTTTAATTTTTAAACAGTTATAGGAAAGTTGGTGCCGACTAGACATTTTCCTCCAATGGTTCTTTTACATGTACTGATGTGTCAAAAGCATAGCTGTGGTATGCATGCGCCAAAGATTCCTAAGATTAATGAGGACAGGTATTTAATTATCCACTTCCTGAGAAAATTGAATTCAAGAAAGTCCCTGACTCAAATTGAGAAAGTCAGCACTAGTCTATGAGATCATTCATTCCATGGGTGGGAATTAAAATAAATGTATCGTTTGCTTATCTGGAAATTTATTTCAACTATGCCAAGGATGTCAGAACTGAATACTGGTAGTAAAATAATGTACAATAGTTGGAGGAATCAATTTCAATCCCACAGTCCTCTGATAACCAATATTACTTGGTATGATTCAAGTTCAATTGCTCCTCTAAACTTTTTAGTTGCATTCAGTCCCTTGTGACTTTTATCTTTTACTTCCTCAAAGGTTCCCAAAGACTTGCTTGCACTTACTCATTTTTCCAGCCTTTCTTCCTGAACTGGGATTTTGTGTTGGAGTCAACCTCTGTGTACTTCTGGAAAGAATAATGAAGCTTTCTTTGATACTATTTGGGGTATTATGGGGGAGAATGGACCTGGTAATGATGACTATGTGCATTAAAGATCTCAAGCTCATCTCCTGCTTGCACACTGCCCTAGTTCATTGTCAGGGGCAAGCTGCCTCAGAGTCTGATTCAGGGTGCGCTATGATTATCAGCCTCCTGGTCCTATCCCCACAGGCTTCAGAGAGGTTTGAGGTCAAAGAAACACAGCTTTAGGTTCCAGAGTCTTGGTCCAGAGTCCCATCTCTCTGTTCCCTTACAGCTCCAGGTTACAGGCTTCCCTAGCTCATCCATGGCCCCTGTGATAGAAAGTTTCTCTGGCATCCCAAGCCAGGCTTTTGTGGCTGTATCCTTCCTCTAGTGTCCACATTTATCTGGATCTTTCTATGTGGACCTAGGCTAGCAAAAAGCACTTACTGTAGTTTCTCCAAAAGCACTTACTGTAGTTTCTCCTTGTATTTCTTTTTTAAAAAATATTTTTTATTTATTTCATTAAATATTTCCCACCTTTATTTTTTAAATTATTAACACTTATTTTTAAAAATTTTGAGGTTGGGGGTGGCTAGGTGGTGCAGTCCTGACACCTAACACTTACTAGCCATGTGACCTTGGGCAAGTCACTTAACCCCAATTGTCCTGCCCTCCCCCCTCCAAAAAGCAAAAAAAAAAAAAATTTTTTTTGAGGTCCAAATTCTCTTTCTCTCCCATGTCCCTCCCCCACCCATTGAAATGGCAAGCAATATATCAATTATACATGTGAAGCATGCAAGACATATTTCCATATTAGCCATGTTGTAAAAGAAAACACACACAAAAAAAAAATCCCAAGAAAGATAAAGAAAGGGAAAAAAGTAGGCTTCAATCTGCACTCAGAGTTCCATCACTTCTCTTTTTCCTTTTTTCTCTTTTAGCATTTTTCATTATGGATCCTTCAGAATTGTTTTAGATCATTGTCTCGATGAGAGTAGCTAAGTCAATAATATTGACAGTGACAACAATATTGCTGTCACTGTGTACAATGTCCTCCTGCTACTGCTTACTTCACTTTGCATCTAAGTTCATGTAAGACTTCCTGGGTTTTTCTGAAAACATTCTACTTGTCATTTCTTATAGCATGATAGTATTTCATCACAATCATATATCACAGCTTGTTCAACCGTTCCCCAATTTATGTGTATCACCTCAATTTCCAATTCTTTGCCACCGCAAAAAGAGCTGCTATAAATAGTTTTGTACATGTAAGTCCTTTTCCCTTTTCTTTGATCTCTTCGGGATGCAGACCCAGTAGAGGTATTGCTGGATTGAAGGGTATGCATGGTTTTATAGCCCTTTGGATACAGCACCAAATTGTTTTCTAGAATGGTTGGACCAGTTTACAACTCCACCAACAATGCATTAGTGTCCCTATCTTTCCACATCCTTTCCAGAAATTGTCATTTTCCTTTTTCTGTCATGTTGGTCAATCTGATAGATGTGTGGTAGTATCTCAGAATTGTTTTAGTTTGCATTTTTAATCAATGATTTTTTATCATTTTTATCATTTTTAATCAATGATAATCAATCATTTTCTCAGGTGACTGTTGATAGCTTTGATTTCTTCTTCTGAAAACTGCCTGTTCATATCCTTTATATATCCATTTATCAATTGGAGAAGGACTCTCATTTTTATAAATTTGGCTAAGTTCCCCATTTATTTGAGAAATGAGGCCTTGTAAGGGTTATGGGATTTAAAGATCTCCCATGCCCCATGGACGTGCTGACATAGCAGAGCAAGAGAAAGTGAAAAGCCGAGCTAACGGTCCTGCGGTTGGCAGTTGGTGGCAGTTGCCCTTTTTTTTTTTTTTTGAGTTAGGACTCCTGCTGAGGACTGCCAGAGGCCAGAGCTGCTGGGAGCGTGCTTCCAGGACACTGGGTGGTTGCTGTGAGTGGGGAGAGGAGGACCTTTGCCTGAGGTAGCCTGTTCTGTTTTTAAAGGCTTGAAAATGTGGGTGCTTTCTACTTTATCTACCTGTGCCAATGTCATAACTACTCTGATGGCTTTCACTTTCTGGTTTTGGGACTCAGTCTTTTGGTATCTTAATAAATTTTCTAGTTTATTTCCCCAAATGGCAAACCTGACGTATTTTGTGATGGATAATTATATCAGCATATTTGTCATCTCTATAGGCATTGTGAATATGGCATTGCTGATACAGGCCTTTATCCAAGAAACTTGCTGTAAATTTCCCCTCCTAGTTTTCTACCTTCCTTCTAATTAAGACTGAATTGGTTGTGTTTGTGCAGAAACTTTTTAAATTTCATGATATCCAAAGCTATCTATTTTACTTTCTGTGATCCTTTCTATCTTATAGACCATGTTTGGTCATAAACTGATCCCTTATCCATAGATCTGACAGGCACATTTTTTCATGTTCCCCTAGTTTTATTATGAAAACTTTTGTATCTAAATCACTTCTTATATCTAAATCATTTATCCATGTTGACCTTTTTAGGTATATGGTGTATGATGTTGGTTTTTGCCTAGTTTTGACTAAACTGCTTTTCAGTTTTTCAGCAGTTTTTGTCAAATGCTGAGGTTTTGCCCCAAAAGCTCTTTGGGTTTGTCAAAACCACAAAACTCTTTGGGTTTATCAAACACTAGATTACTGTGGTTGTTTGCTACTGTGTATTGTATACCTAACCTATTCCACTGATCCACCATGCTATTTCTTTGCCAGTACCCGATTGTTCTCATGATTGCCACTTTATAATATAGATCTTTGGATTTCTTGATCATTTCTATTTACTTTTTTTTTAACTTTTCTGGAATATTCTGAGGAAACTGGGCATTTTACTTCTGCTCACTCTGCCATCTTGAGGATAACTAATAGACTTTTCTCAGTGCTCATCCTTCTTGGCATTTGAACTAATTCAAATTTAACAAAGAGAGTGATATTCTCTTTCCTTGCCTCTTCTCATTCTCCACCTACCATTCTAATGATTCCTTTCTCTTCTTCACAGATTCCTCATTCAATTCACAATTCCATGTTCTCCAAGGGTCCATCCTTTAGCCCCCTTCTTTTCTATACAATGTCTCTTGGCAATTTCATTTACCTCAATGCCTTTAAGCACTGTCTGCATACAGATAACTCCCAGGTCTATGTCTCCAACCCTGAACTCTCTTCCTAGATTCAAACCCACATCTTCCCATGACATTTCTCTACCTGAGTTTCCCACTAGTACTGCAAACTCAACACACTGAAAACTGAACTTTACCCCCTAAACTTGACTTATTTTGACTATACCATTTCTGTTAGTGGCACCATGTGGTCCACCACATTAAAAACTCTGGTATTGGGGTGGCTAGGTGGCACAGTGAATAGAGCACCTGCCCCAGAGTCAGGAGAACCTGAGTTCAAATACGACCTCAGACACTTAACACTTACTAGCTGTGTGACCTTGGGCAAGTCACTTAACCCCAATGCCCTGCCTTCTCCCCTCCCAAAAGACCAAAACCAAACAATAAAAAACCTCTGGTATTATCTTTAACTCATATACTATCAGTTATCAAGCCCTGCTGATGCTATATTTCCACATTCAGCATCTGTGTGTAGTTCCTCATTGCCACACGTCCGTAGGCACTTTCAATAGACCTCTTTTAGGTCTTCCTCATGTCTCTGATTTATTCCTCATTGTGCTGCCACATTTACTTTCCTGATGCATAAATCTAGTCATGATTCTCTTCTGCTTAAAAATTTTCAGTGTCTTCCTATTGCCTATTGATTAAAATTCATGGAGTCTTTGGAATTTAGAATTTAAAAAGAGCTCAGGTATTATCTAGTATAACAACTTCAATTTATGGATAAGGAAACTGAGGTTCTGAAAGTGGATGTAAGTTGTACAATGCCCTATAAGAAGTACTATCACCGACTAGAGATTTAGATCTAGAGGGGACCCTTTATATAATAGATGAAGAAACTGAAATCCAAAAAAGTTACTTGATTTGCCCATTGCCACACAGATGAGTTCACAGGACCATAAATTTAGAGATGGAAGGGACCTTTGAGGTCATCCAATCCAACCATCTAATTTTACATTTGAAGAAACCAAAGTTAAGTGACTTCTCTAAGATCTTACAGGTAGTAATGGACCTGAAGGGCCACTAGGTGGCACAGTGGGTCGAATGCAGGGCCTGGAGTCAGAAAGACTCCTCTTCCTGACTTCTAATTTGACCTCAGACACTTACTAGCTGTGTGACCTTGGGCAAGTCACTTAACCCTGCTTGCCTCAGTTTCCTCATTTGTAAAATGAGCTGGAGAAGAAAATAGCAAAGCACTCCAGTATCTTTGCCAAGAAAACCCCAAATGGAGTCACAGAGTAGGACACAATTGAACAGTAGAGTTGAGGCTTCATGTTGTTGTTCAGTCATGTCCAACTCTTTGTGACCCCATTTGGGGTTTCATATCCTGTTCTTTTTCTATTGTACCACACTGATACTACTGGTAGAGCTGAGATTCAAACCCTTGCCTTCTGACTCCGAATCTAGTGGTCTTTCTGCTGTATCATATCAAACTTCTTTTCTTGGCATTTAGTAAGCCTTCACAGTCTGGCACACCCCAGACTTGGACTAGTTGGTGAGCATATTGACAATTTGAAGAGCAAAGTGGGCCACTCATCATCCCGAGAGAAATTATTAGCTTCTATTGTATTAATAAATAATTATTAAATTAGGATTAAGGTTTTTCCTGTTTTCCCCTCGTTCAGGAACTAGTCCCTGTAGATCAGCCAGTCGGAATCTGAAGAACATTGCTGATACATGAGATTGCTCAAATCATCTGGGCACACGCTCTGTGTTCTTGGGCGGGACCCCACCCAACTGGAAGCCCTTACAAACAGAATCTAAACTAGGTGAATGCTTGTCCTTGGGAAGTAAGCACATGCCCTTGCAGTCCCGCCTTGGAGTTTAGGGTAACCCAGCTTATCAAATAGAAAAGCAACCAGAGTGGTGTGAGCAAAGCTGGATTTTTTTGTCCAGATTGCTGGCAGAGTCTGAGTCATACAATCAAGTCATGTTCTCAGCAGGAGGAACTGGAGATTTTTAGCCTGCCTTCTCATGAATATAACCACCTCCTCATTATTTGTTCACCAGAGTTGATTTTCACCTGTCAGGGGCACCTCTTTTCCCAAAGGTATTTAAGCATTCAGAGATCTCCATGGTTTTTTATCTTTGGTTATGGAGAGAAATCACTGACCATCAATTTACTGATCATTTGCTAGTCTTATTAATAGATTGTTGATTAGGGGTGGCCAGGTGGTGCAGTGAGTAAGAATGCCAGCCCCAGCGTAGGGAGACCTGGGATCTGTTCAGGCCTCAGATACTCTGCACCCACACAAAAATAACTGGCCATGTAATCTTGAGCAAGTTACTTAACCCCGATTGCTTTGAAAAAAAAAAAAAGATTGTTGATTACACAGAAATGCTGTCTCTCACCTTTTCATTCATTTCAGTCCCCCCAAAAATGCTTTAACCTTCTCTGCCTCATGCCTTTGCTCTTTGTCCCCAGTGCCTGGAATGTGCCCCTTACCACCCCATGGTTGGTTGAATATTTACCCATCCCTTAATGTCTAATCCAAACATCATTCCCAGGAAGGCTTCCCTGATTCTCCCCCCTCCTTTTTACACTTAAGACTATCTTCCTCCCCTGGATCCCAAATAGCACTATTATAATTATTTACAGGATAGGGCCTGCACCTGTGATTGCGTTAGTAAAGGGAGGCTATTTCCCCTATTGGTTTAAGAGAGTTGTGTAGCAAATAGAAAAGAGAACCACTAAATCATAAACAAGGATCTCTGCTGGCCCCATATTGATTTTGAAAACCACATATTAACATTATCTATGTTCTACTGTATTTTAATTTTTAAAAAAAATTTGCCAATTATGTTTTAAAGAGGTTCAGGCAGGTAAGTTTGACATCTAAAGCATCTCAGTTGGTCAGTCAAAGAACATTTATTAATCACCACTGTGATAGGTAGGTGCTGTGCTAAACTATAGGGATACAAAGATTGGCAAAAGTCAGTCCTTGTTTTTGAGTTTACAGACTAAAGAGGGAGAGGACTTGCAAACAAACTGTGTACAAAAATTAAGTGACGCACTCCAGGGTCTGTGTGTGTGTATGTCAGAGGCTGGAATTGAAAGCAGGTTTTCCTCTCTTTTAGGGACAACTCTGTATAGGGTCTCTATGAAAACACAAAATGAAGACAACTACCTACAAAAATTAAGTAACTTCCCCAGGTCTGTGGTTGTCAGAGGCTAGAACTGAACTCAGGGCTTCCCCTGCCATGGGGTCTGTTACTGGTTATTTCCATGTGCATCCCAGTTCCATAGGAGACTATAAACTCCAAGTGGTCAGGCAAAGTGATTCACATGACTAATTTATCTACACCTTTCCCCCTTCTTGTGCAGTGGGCAGTTTAGTGCAATCACACAAACAGCAAGCCCTTTAAAAGGATGAACTTAATCTGAGAAAAAGAAATGAGACCAGCTCAAAGTGGCAAGCTTTTTTTTTTTTTAAATTGGATTATAATTAGAAGCCCAGATTAAGAAGAAGCAGGTTGTTGCTGCTTTTGCATGGAGGAAGAGGTAGCATTAGCAGCCCAGAGCTTCAAGCGTCCTGGGCTATCATTCTTAAAAACCTAGAAGACAAACCACCCGCTCATTTTAATGCTCTTAGGAGCATTGACTAGGAAGGAATCTTCCCTGCCTGTTCTGTTTCCTCCTGGGTTCAGCTGTTAACCACCTGAAACAAGATAAACCTGGGTTAATGATAACCCCACAAAATAAAATAAATAAAATTATAATATAAAATATAAAAATATAAATAAATATAAAATAATATAATATACACAAATTAAGAAAATTAAAATATAAGGTAACGGTTGCATTTTAATAATAAATCCCTGGGCAGGGAAGACTGATATGGGAGATATGTATAACTGCTTAGTCCACGACACTGACCTATAGAAGGCCGATTCTGAAAGTCTGTTCCAACAAATTTTTCAAAATACAATTTTATTCTCAGCTTTTACTTTTAATCTAAATTTTATTCTCAATGTAGTTTACACTAAACTTCTCTTTCCATTCCAGAGAACTATCCCATACAATTAAAAAAAAAATATTAACAATACATAAGTAAAAGGAAATGGGGGAGTCAGCAAAACCGATGAAAATATCGGGGGAACAAAATCTGATAATACACGTTCCAAATTCAGAGAAAAAGTTTCCATCGGAGTCGGTGCCCGAGCAACCAGTGTCAGCCGTGGCCTGGCTTATCTGAGGTCAGGCAACAAAAATCCCAGAAAAGACACAAAAAGCCTTCCGAGCGCCCGAGGAGGGCTGACTCCCACGGCGGAGGCCGGGCCCGCGACCTTGGCCTGGACGCCCCGCTGCGCCGCCCCCTCGGGCCAATCGGCGCCCCGGGAGCCGCGCAGCGGGTGGCGGGAGCTAGTGGGGAGGCTGGGGCGGGCTGAGCTGCAGCGGCCGGGGAAAAGGCGTCTGAGGCCGGGCACGAGGGAGGAGTGAGAGCCCGGAGCCGGAGCTGGGAGTCTGGAGGGAAGATGGCGCTCCGCCTGCTGCGAAAGGCCGGCCGCGCCGCCGCCGCTACTGCACGAGCCGGGCTCCTGCGCAACGTGTGAGTTTCTGCCCCCCACCCCCGCTGCCCGCGCCCCGCAGGCCTCGCAGCACTTCCCCACCGCTCCCCCAGTTTGCACGGAGGGCCGCGCGGGCTCTGTGCACACCGAACTCCCACCCCCACTGTCCCCGAACAAACTCGTTCGGAGCGTCCCCAGACTGGCAGGCTCCTCCTCCGCTCTGCCGGCTCCGGGCGCCCCCTGGCTCCGCTGGCCTTTCGCCTTCTAGCTCCACGCTCTTCCTGCTTCCGTGGCTCAGTCATTTCACCCAATTACAGCTTTTAGAGAACTCTCGTGCAAGTAGGGGGCCTTCAAGGACATCTAGCGCAACCCCTGCGTGCAAGGCGAGGAGAGTCCGAGGCTGAAAGAGCTTTAGAGTTGCACTTTTTACAGCTATTACGTTATCCGTGTTTTCTAACTCTTATAGTGTATAAATAATTTCCACCCCTCTTTCTGCATGCTATGACCGTGAGGAGTCTTTTGCCCTGGAAATACTACGACCCACCAAAATCAGGGAAGCTGAACCCTGATGGACCTCACAGACAACTTATATGATCCACACAAACAGCTGTCGGGTGGAACGCCCTGATCTACCTCGGCGTGTGGTGAAGGTGTGAACAGCCCTTTCCAAGGCTGTGGCTGTGAAGTGGGAGCTCTGGCAGGGTCTTCCAAGCTCCAGTTTAAATGAAAAGTTTATCACCGTTGACCAGGCTTTGAGTGGCTGAGCTTTTGGTTTCGGGAGTTATAAGGGGGAACAAAACCCAAAACTCCTAAGACATGGCAGAGTTGTAGATTGTAAAGGGCATAAATGAAATCACTCGTACTTGAAATAAAGTTAGAAATTTTAAAAAAATTTCTATTTCAGGAAAAAAGATCCCAGATAAGAAGCTTCCCTCGGCTGAGATTTTTAAAAACACCTGTTTTGTTACATTTTAGGTTCCGAACTGCCTCGCTCTTATCCTCCTAAGGAATGCCACCATTTAACACATTTATATGTAAAACCATACTATGTGTATTTCTATCTATCAGTTATTGCTCTGGAGAAAGCATATTCCTTCACAGGTCCTTTGTGGTTGATTCGCGTATTTATAATATTCAGAATAACTAAGTTGCTCACAGATATTCTTCAAACAATATCGCAGTTACGCGGTATACGCGGTTCTCTTGGCTCCGCTTACTTCTTTTTTCATTATTTCCTGCAAATCTTTCCATGTTTTTCTCCCAGGTTGAGCCTTAATGGAGTGCAAGCTGAGGTCATCACATTTGGGGTAGCCTGTCTCTTCACAGACTCATAACCCAGTCACCTGTCCTTGGATATTCCAGGGTCATGTGCTACAAAGTAGACAGGCCTGGGAGTGTGCCTGGGAGCTAGAGTCATTGGCTATTATGGAGCTACACGTACGACCGATTCAAATTTAGTATCTCTGGCCATTTTATTCTTCTCTCTTGAACCTCTAAGACCCCAGTACCTTGTTCTTTCATTAGCATCTTCCTAGGATGCTCTTAGAATCATTCCAGGGGTGGCTAGGTGGTGCAGTGAATAGAGCACCGGCCCTGGAGTCAGGAGGACCTGAGTTCAAATGCTTAACCCCAATTGCCCAGCTTCCCACCCTCAAAAAAAAAAAAAGAATCATTCCTTCCCCCACTCCCACCCCCATACATAGGGGGAAAACCCAACAAGAAGAGGTACCTATGTACAAAGACAATTCAAGAGGGAAAGGCACTGACAACTTGGGAGGATAATCTGGAGGTCTTGTGGGAGGTGACAGCTGAGCTGTGCTTTGAATGAAGCTGGGAATTATTTTTTAATTTATTTTGATTTATTTATTCTTAGTTTTCAAAATTCACTTTTATAAGATTTTGAGTTCTAAATTTTCCCCTCCTCCCTCCCTTCCCCCCTCCCCCAAGTGGCATGCAATCTGATATAGACTATACATGCACAGTTATGTTAAACATATTTCCACATTAATCATGTTGTGAAAGAAGAATCAGAAAGGGGGGGGGGAACCACAAGAAAGAAAAAAGAAAATAGTATGCTTCAATCTGCATTCAGGCTCCATAGTTCTTTCTCTGGATGGGGATAGCATTTTCTGTTGCATTACTAAGAAGAACTAGGTCTAAAAGAGTCAGTCATCATACAATGTTGTTGCTGTGTACAATATTCGAAGCTAGGAATTCTAAGAGGCAAAGGTGAAGATGGAGGATATTCCAGATTTGGGAAACCCCTTGTGTCAAGGTATCAGTAGGAGCAGGAGTTAGAATGTCATATATGGAGAACTGCTAGTAGTCTGGTTTGATTGACATGGAGATTATGTGAAAGTGAGCACCATGAAATGATGTCTGGTGGGAGCTATATTCAAACTTTAAATGTTGGGCTGAGGATTTTGTATGTTATACTAGAAGCAGTAGGAAGCAATGGAAACATTTTTGGTTGGGGGGATTTTCATAGTCAGATTTATGTTCTAAGTATATCAGTTTTAACAGAGGGATAAAAGGTTGTGAACTGAGAGTAATTTCAGAGTTCATTGGCTCATAGATTCAGAGATGGAAGAGATTTCAGGGGTCATCACTCTAATTTTATAGATGAAGACCCTGAAGCCCAGGGAGGGTTAAATGACTTGTCCAAAGTCACATAGGAAGTAAACATCAGAAGCAGGATTTGAATCCAAGTCTTTTGACCCCAGAGCCAGGGCTCTCTCTAATGGACCATAGTAGATCATAGAATTATTCAGTTCTGTATGTCATTTGATTTAAATCATTTGTGTATTATTTATTTCTTTTGCTAAGCAAAGTGGTACTTCGCATTTCTAAGTTTGGTAACTGTTTAGAAGGATTATAACATTTCAGTCCACTCATGCTTGACCAGCCTAAAGTGATGGTTTACTTGATATATTTATTGATCAGGATGAGTTTGTATGGAAAATTTCTTTCCATATGGGTAATCAAAGGATCTTTGGATCTGGCTTTCTAAACTTCCTCTATAAAAATAATATTTGTTTTCCCTTTAATTTCTTTTACAGTCATGATTTTATTCAGTACAGTTTGATGGATTCCATGTTGCAATTGAATAGATATTGAGTTTTGTTATGAGGCTATGACTATCATAAATTGACCTATTTTGTATAATGGGAAAGAGGTGTGATTGTGGATATGTGGTTGTTTATGGGGAGGTCAGAATTGGTAATACTATCTAAATATTCCAGAGCTGTGACTAAGAGGAACTAAATGGTTCTTTTAAAAAAATATTATTTATTTATTTTAACATTCTTTTCTTTTTAAAATTTGAGTTTCAAATTCTTTCCCTCCCTCCCACCTCTTCTCTCCCACCCACTGAGAAGGCAAGCAATATGATAGCAGTTATACATGTGAAATCATGCAAAACATATTTTCATATTAGCCATATTTATTTTTTTAGAAAGCAAGAAAAAGAAAGTGAGAAAATTATGCTTCAGCTTGCCCTCACTTCTTCAGTTCTCTTTCTGGAGGTAGATAGCATTTTTTAAGTCCTATTAATCTGAGTAGCCAAGTCTTTCATAGTTGATCATCATTACAGCATTGATTGCTGTTACTGTATACAATGATCTCCCGATTCTTCTCACTTCACTTTGCATCAGTTCATATGGATCTTAGTATGTTTATCTGAAACTGTTGCCCTCATCATTTCTTATAGCACAATAGTACTCCGTAACAATCACATGCCCCAACTTGTTTAGCCATTCTCTAGTTGATGAGCATTCCCTCAATTTCCGATTCTTTGCTAACATAAAAAGAGCTACTATAAATATTTCTGTATATATAGACCTTTTTCCTTTTTCTTTGATCTCTTTGGGAAACAGATCTAGTAGTAGTCAAAGGGTATACACAGTTTTGTAGCTCTTTGGGCCTATAAGGAACCAATTTAACAGTGATTGTCATAGTTAGTGGTAGTCAGCCCCACCCCAGGGCCATTTTACTTGAAAAACCTATGACCTAATTTTGTAATTTTGTATTAGGTAACCATACCCTCTGGAGGATCTTTATGGTCCTTCTTGATATGACTCTCCTGGCAAAAAGTTGAATCTTAATTATTTAACCTTAAAAGTTTCCAAACTGGTTTGCAGGGACTTTACCTTGAAAAACTATTGCAAACCAAGATCGTATTTGTGTGTGTTATTAGAGAAATAAGAATTTTTGGATATTTCTTGAAATGTGTTCTTAGAATTTTAAGATTAGAGTTGGCCAGTGAAAGTATCTGAATCGCAAAGCAGGACAAAAGTAGAGAAACAAAATTGCTGTAGTGAATGAGTAGAAAAAAGTTTAGCCCTATGTTTGCACAGGAGGGCACCCCCATGTATTATAAATGTAGAATGGGAAAATGGAAGACCCGACCTTGGTCATCTGGCATTTCTTGATAATTCAGTAGCTAAATTGTATGAAACTTGAGTTAGAAATATACATAATGTACTTTTTAAGCCTTGACTCACTGTATCAATGTCAGATGTTCTTGTAAAATTTTTCTTTCCTTTGCTTGAAGAACTAGTTCTCTGTTATTATCGTGTCAATAGAATTTGGAAAGACTTATCAAATGTTAGATAGGCACAGCGTTCATAATGCCTACTTATCACTACATGCCATTCTGTATTTGTCAACTATGTAGACACTACTATTGATGGAGGGAAAGAAGTAGCAGATCGGCTTAATATTTGTGTAGATTGTTTGGTCTATCTTGAAATAATTGAAAAGAGTGGAACTGAACTCTTTTTGGACTATGGCTGCTTCTTACAATTTGCTTGTGTTCCTGTATTGATTTTATTTTCATCTGCTGAATTAAACACTTCTATTTTAGTTGACTTACTAAATTAGAACACCAGATAGGTGTTAGAAATTATGATATTGTTTTAGACATGATGATGAATCATTCTACAGCCCATCAGGAAGAGAAGATTGTCAACAGACTCCTTACTGAGTTTGTATTCATGATATACCAAAATCATAAGCGTAGCTCTAAGTGGCACACCTGTTTACATAATGAATGCCAGCTAGATGTATAGGAGCAGTTGGGAACACTTAGAGAAATAGCCTTTTGAAGGGTGATAGCTGGTCTTTCCTCTGGAGCCTCCATTGTTTTGCTTCTTTAATAGGGTAGACCCCATCTGGTTGAACATAAAACCTGTGGCTCATACTCCACTGGATAACAGGAAGACATGGAACGAATGGACAATTCTTAACTGATATGTATAGTTGTTCAGTTGTGTTCAACTCTTTGTGACCTCCTTTGGGGTTTTCTTGGCAAAGATATTGGCCTGGCTTGCCATTTCCTTCCCCAGCTCATTATATAGATGAGGAAGCCAAGGCAAACAGGGTTAAGTGACTTGTCCAGGGCCACACAACTAGCGTCAGAGGCAAGATTTGAATTCATGAAGATGAATCTTCCTGATTCCAGACCCAACACTCCATCCACTGTGCTGCTTAGCTGCCCTAAACCATATGTGAGCAGGGATGGAAACAAAGTAAAAGGAAACAGCCCAGTAAGACTATGCAAGGTCAGTTTGTAATTCCTACCCCTAAAATGGCATAGCATAACAAATGTCAGTAAGTTACATAGCCAAGCTCTGTATGGACTTGATGACTAGTTGTTAGGAGATAGTGAATTGATCTAAACAGTGAAGTCAGTATTTGTACAAACAAAGCAAGCTGAAAGGAAGAATCTGTTAACAGCCCTTTGGATATTCTTGTGTATTCTGCAGTAATGGAAGAGTAGGATAAGATCTCCTGTTTGGAGAGGGGTCTCCTAAACTAAGAGGAGGCTCTTGAATTGGCCCAGGGTGGAGAGCCGCTGCCCCAGGTGAACATTGCCTATGCATTATGAGTAGGTCTAGCCTAGCGGCTCAGAGAATCCACCACCCTGATCTCAATGATTCTATTTTCATATATTCTCCATTCAAGGTAAACTGGCTTAGTTCCTCTTCCCCGTACACAGCTTTGCAATTTCTCCCTTTGTTCTTTTTCAGATTGTCCCCCGTACTTGGAATGCTTTTCCCTCTTCACCTCTTCTTCTTTACATCCCAAGTTCCTGGTAAGGCTCAGTACAGGTGGTACCTCCCGTCTCTTTTTATTTTAGTTTCTCCAACTTCTGGCACAGAGTGCATGTTTAATTAGTACTTGTTGAATTGAATTAAACTGAAAACTCATCACCTTCTCCCCTTAATAATAAGGGAGAGATTAGAATGATTGTACAAGATTCAGAGGAAACATCATTTGAGAAGCAGGAACAGCATTTCTCTCAACAAAACTTAGGTGGGAGAGGGACTCATCTGTTGTTTTTTATTTTATTTCTTTTTTAATGACTCGGGTGTTTAATAGGACCTTTGAATAACAGTCTTGAAAATTTTGGCTGTATCCTCTCCTCTGTTCCTACCATTTGTGTTTCTATAATTTGTGCTAAGGAGGCAGCCATGAAATAATAGTTACATTTGGTTGTTTGACTTAAAGAAGAGTTGTACCTTAGGTTAAGAATGCTAACTTGTGAGACTCTGAGTGGGAAGTCTGGGATGCAGCGAGGAATACTTCCAAGGCAGAAGGTATAGCTTACCTGGCCAGTTGCTGGCTGTCTCAGCCTGGCCAAACTGTTCTCAGCCAGCAGAGTGGACCGTATAATGGGAGGGTTGGCTTCTCAGGCAATCAAAACACCATTGGGGGGGGTGGCCAGGTGGCTCAGTGAGTAAGAGCACTGGCTCCAGCGTCGGGATGACCTGGATCAAATCCGGGCTCAGATACTCAACACCACACCCAGAAATAACTGGCTGTGTAACCTTGAGCAAGTTACTTAACCCCGATTGCTTTAAAAAAAAAATACCATTGGGGTTACTAGGATGGGTTTGAATAATTGTTGACAAATGGAATATAACAAGAGGAGGACTGCCCTGTTGTAGGAGTGCAAGACCATCAGTACAGTATTGGTGGAGATATGGAGAGTGACTTGAAACTGTGCCCCAAAGTCACAAAACTGTGCATACCTGTTGACCCAGCAATACCACTATTAGCTCTGTACCTCAAAGAGATCAAAGAAAGAGGAAAATGAGCCATATGTACAAAAATGTTTCATCTCTTTTTGTGGTGGCAAAAGCTGGAAACTAAGGGAGTGTTCACAAATTAACTGTGTAGAGACAACAGCTCTTCCACAAAAGGGCAGCAGAAATTCAGTCCCTTGGAGGGAGGGAGCAAACAGATGGGCAGCCCTAATGATGGGCAGGAAATTCCTAATCAACTGGGTTAAGTATCTGGCAAAGAGCCTCCCACTAGAGGAATGGGAAAGAGTGCCAAATCACCCAGTGCCACCTTCTGGAGTTTGCCTTTGCGCCACGAAATCACTTGATGTACCTCCCTCCTCTGGGATCCATAGAAAGTGTACTACAGGGCATGGTTTAAGGGTCCTCTTCTGAATATTATGAGGTTAGAAATAGGCCATGGTTATCCTCTATTTTGGGGTTACAGAGGTGTTGACCATTCACTAGACCTGTGCATTATCTGGAAGGAAGTGGTGGGAACGGTGGAAACCAGATTCTAGTATCCATGATAGTCTATCCTTGACCTCTATCATCACTTTTTTTTTGCCTTTTTGGATTTTCTCTGGTCATGGTCCTTGTAGGAGAAGGTCTGAGCCCCTCCCCAGTAAATAAATGGGCAATGGATAGGAAAAAATCGTTCTCAAATGAAACATCCAAGCATTCAGTAGCCATATTTTTAAAAAATTGTCCAAATCACTAATAACAAGAGAAATGCAAATTAAAACAATCCTGTTTCCATCTCATACCTATTAGATTCACAGGAGTGACAAAACCAGAAAAATGACAGTTGTTGAAGCAGTTGTAGGAAAGCCAAACATTAATGCATTGTTAGTGGAGCTATGGAGAATGATTTGAAACTGTGCCCTAAAGGTCACAAAACTGAACATACCTGTTGATCCGGCAATGCCACTGTTAGATCTATACTTCAGAGATCAAAGAAAGAGGAAAAGGAGCCATATGTATAAAAATATTTATAGCATCTCTTTTTGTGGTGGCAAAAATTAGAAACTAAGAGGGTGCTCAAGAATTGGGGAATGACTAAACTGGTATATGAATGTAATGGAATATTCTTGTACACTAAGAGATAATGAAAACGACTGTTTCAGACACACCAGAGAAGATTTGTATAAACGGATGCAAAGTAACATTTGTAGAACAATTTATTCAATAACAACAACATTGTACTGCTTCAAAGAACTTGAGAACTCTGGTCAGTGCAGTGACCATATGCTGAATTATTTTTTTTAACTGTATAAAAGATAATAGAACAAAAGTAAGTAAGAAACACAGACAAGCTGGACAGTTTTGAAAATAACATGTTGAATTTATTATATACTTAAATAAAAGCAAGCTATTCATTATGTAGATTCAGTTTTATGTACTCTTTTTTCTGTTGGCATATAGAAATACTTATTTAATGTTTATTAGGTTCAGAATAAAAGATAAGTAAATTATTTTTAAAAAATAAAACATATTGTAAACCCTAAAGGATTAAAAAAAAAAATCTGGGTTCCAAGGTTACTCCCTTAGTTTCAAGTTGTTTTGGACTGTTTTTGCTATTCTATACTTCAGGGATGGGCCCTGGAGGGGCTAGGGGATGATTAAAAGGCAAGGAGAGAGTCAGCAAACTTGCTGGAAAGGGTCCACACTCATCACCCTGTCTGAGGGATGGAAGGGAGCAAAGCGCAAGGTCAGGGAACACGAAGGGAGGAGTGTAGGGCTTTGATTAATGATGATTTACTTCATGCAGATAGTCAACCTGTCATTTTTTTGCTTCATCCCCTCCCCAACTCAGCTGAAGGCAACACAGCTGTGGGCTTGGACAGATGCCTTCTCCATCCTTCATTGGAGTTCCCTCTAATTCTTAGCCTCAGGAAATCCAATCTCTCTGCTGTTGGTTTTCTCCTTGGCCCAACCGTAGACCCCTGTGCACTCCTTCTGTTCTAATTGGACTGTCTTAATCATACTTTTGAACCAGATTCTTAAGGCTAGTTCTACTTCTAAGATGGAGAGAAGCTTTTCCATTTGTTGTCCTGATGTAATGTTTGGGTTCCATTTTTCTGGTGGCTGGGATGAAGTGATAACTACCAAGTAGATCAGTACAGAACAGTTTTCTTGCCTTCATGGGGGTTGCCTCCCATGCCTTGGGGTGCCTACTGAGATACTTCTCATCCTTCAAGGACCAACTCAGGTGCCACTTCCTACATGAAACCCGCCTATACTCTTTCCGAGATAGTTCTTCACTATCAAATCCTCCAAAGGTCAAGGTCAAAGCTATGCCATGGTGAGGTATTGGATTAGAACTTTAGTGAAGGACCTTGGACAGAGATGGTGCTTATTAATTGCTTATTGTATTGAGTTTAATTCTGCCATGCAGCCTACCTTTCAATTCATCCTTCATGCATATCTATTCATCTTCCACTAATAATAATTACTCAGATTCATTAAACCTTCACTTTAAGGTTGGCAGAGTACTTTACCTGCTTTATCTCATTTAATCCTCACAACACCATCATGAGCTACATACTTTTGTTCCAGTTTTACAAATGAGGAGGCAGAGGCTCAGAAAGCTTAAGTCATTTGCCCAGAATCAACCATCTAGGAAGTGTCAGAGGTAGGATTGGAAGCCAGATGGCTACTATTTCCTCCTATCTTGAAATGGTTGAGTTCTCCTTTTTCCATTTATTATCTGTTGATCCTGGCCTTTTCTCTGCCTGGGTACAAGAGGCAATCCTGAATCTTACAGCTAGAATTGCTTCTGGATCACTAAACTAGCAGATAAGCTTAGATTAGAAGAGATAGGGAACCTCTGTTTTCTGGGGTGAGAGAGCTCCCAAAGAGAAGGCTGCCCCACACATGTTCCCCTATCACCTGATCTTGGATTAACTTTATACCTCCTATCATCGGCAAAGCTAGGAGACACAGGAGAGTGCCAGGCCTCAAATCAGAAAGACTCATTTTCTTATGTTCAAATACAGTCTCAGACATGTGTGACCCTGGGCAAAAACTTAACTCTGCTTGAATTTCCCCATCTGTAAAATGAGCTGGAGAAGGAAATGGTAAATTACTCTAGTGTCTTTGCCAAGAAAACCCCAAATGGGGTCACAAAGAGTTAGACACAGCTGAACAGCAAGGTGGCCCAGTGGAAAGTGCCCTAGACCTGGAGTCAGGAAGATCCGAGTTCAAATGTGGTCTCAAACAGTTACACTGGGCAAGTCAAGTCACTTAGCCTCTGTTTGCCTTAATCTGTTGGAGAAGGAAATGTTAAACCACTCCAGTATCCCCATAGACAGTAAGGTCCCCTGTTTCACAAACAGTTGACTGAACAACAATATTTAAATGTTTTTGTACATGTTTATTATATATGTGCATTAGATCATGAATTTAGAGTAGAAAGTGACCTTAGAAGTCTTTGAGTATAATTCCCTTATTTTAAAAATAAGGGAAAATGAAACCCAGGAAGATACAGTGACTTACCCAGGAGTATCCAACTAGTAAGTGCTCAAGGTAGGATTTAAATCCAGGTTTTCTGTCTCCCAAGTTCAGCATTCAGTCTTCTATGTGAATTGTTCTCAAAATCAGCCATTCTCAAACTATTGTCTAAGGACCCCTATCTGTTCAGGGGGATCTGCAAGGTCAAAACTATTTTTTATAATAATGTTAAGATGTTTTCATTTCTAACATGGTAAATATTGATAAATATAACCTAAAAACAAGCTATTTGGGGTCCTCAGTAATTTTTAAGAGTGTAAAGGAGTCCTGAGACTAAAAAGTTTGAGAACTGCAACTCCCTATCATGTTGCCTTTTGACTCTCCTGTTAGCTCTTCAGGGGCAGCGATGGATTCCTCTGGATTCCTCCAGATGAATTTTGTTATTTTTTGTGTAGTTCCATAAAGAAATCCTTTAATGATTCAATTGTCATTGCACTGAATTGATGAATTGTTAGGTAATTATCATTTTAATAAGCAATATTTAAAATTTAAACTATTTTAAAACGTAATATTTTAAGCAATAAGTATTGGTTAACCCTGAGTAATTAATTCTGCTCCAATTCATTGTCTTTATTTCTGCACAGAGTGTTTTGTAGTTTTATTCATATAATTCCTGAGTCTGTCTTGGTAAGTGTATTCCTAGATAGCTTACATTTTATAGTTATTTTGAATGAAATTTTTTCCCATCTTGTTCTGCAAGGTTTTGTTGGCAACATACAGAAAGTCTAAGGATTTGTGAGTTTATTTGATATCCAGACAACTGTACTGAAGTCAATAGTTGTTTCTGTTAATTTCTTAGTTGAATCTTTTAAAAAATTTTTTTTTTCCTCTTCAGTCACATCGGAGTCATTATGACCCCATTTGGTGTTTTCTTGGCAGAGATACTGGAGTGGTTTGCCATTTCCTTCTCCAGCTCATTTTACAGATAAAGTTTCTTTAAGTGACTTTCCCAAGGTCACACAGCTAGTAAGTGTCTGAGGTCAGATTTGAACCTAGCTCTTCTTGACTCAAGGCCTAGTGCCCTATCCACTGTCCCACTTAGCTGTCCCTATTGAATCTCTAGGGTTCTCTAAGTAAACCATTATATCATCTGAAAAAAAGGTACAATTTTGTTTCTTTTTTATTTATCCTCATTTCTTCAGTTTCCTTTTCATGTCTTTTTGTAATAGTGTAGTAACAGTGGACCCCTGATCTTATTGGGAGGGTATTTAGTGTTTCTTTATTAAAGATGATGCAAACTTTTGGTTTCATACATGCTATTTATCATATTAGGGAAATATCCATTTATTCCCATGCTTTCTAATTTTTTTAATAGAAAAGGGTATTACATTTTCTAAAAATACCTTGCTACATTTTCTGATGTAATCATATGATTTTTATTGTTAATAACAATTGTTGTTCATTGTTAAAATAGTCTGTTATCAGGGGTGGCTAGGTGGCGCAGTGAGTAAAGCGCTGGCCCGGAGTCGGGAGGACCCGAGTTCGGTTCTGGTCTCAGACGCTTATCACACACACACACACACACACACACACACACACACACACAACTAGCTGTGTAACCTTGGGCAAGTTACCCTCAATTGCTTTCTAAAAAAAAAAAAGCAAAAAAAAATAGTCTATGTTCATAGTTTTCCTAATATTGAACCAGTTTCATAACTCTTAAAAAGTTATATAAATTTTTAAAAATAAAAAAATACTCTTAAGTGAAAAATATAAAAGGGCAAAGGTATCTAAAAAAAAAAATAAAGTCCATCCCAGCTATAAGTCTATTAAAAAAAAAAGACTAAGCCAGGAAGTGATCCACAGAATTCCTGTGTGGAAAGCCTCCTCCCTCTACCCAGTCTATTCTAACTAAATTATCTTAAAGAATAGAGAACTCTCAGGGCAGCTAGGCAGTGCAATGGATAGAGCATTGACCCTTGAGGCAGGAGGACCTGAGTTAAAATTTGACCTCAGACACTAGCTGTATTACTCTGGACATGTCACCTAAACCCATTGCCTCAAAAAAAAAAAAATAGGAAAGTGCCACCAAATTGGGCCAGTTTCCTTGGAAGTTATGATGGGGAATTCACCAGAAAGTTAAACTCCCAGCCAGAGAGATTGCCATGATTTCCTGAGGCCTGTGACAATATTCAGTAAATTATTAGGAAACTTGTCCCTGGAAAATTAGAGTGGGAATGATGTGGTTTAGGGGTGCTAGGACCCCTAAAATAGGGTACAGGGTGATGTTGCCTGGAACAGATTCATGATCTCAAACTATCTTCTAGTCAAGTGGCAAAGTTAAAGTTTATTGTGATGCTCATAAGGTGGGTGAAGTTCCTTAAGGAACTTACAACTTAATGGGGGCGATGCTAAAGCTTATATGGAAAAGGGACAGTGAAAAAATGCCAAGTATGCAATTTAGGTGATTCGAGGAGGGATTAGGCAGTGCAAGTAATCTGTGTGCTGGGCTGCTGGGATGTATGGGAAAACTCAGGGAGTCAGAGATCGCTTTGTTGAAAGGACAAGATAGTTCTTGTTTATACAAAGGTTTGCCAGAGGTATGGTCCTTGGGCAGGCACCCTGTGCCTACCTGCATTGATGGCTTTTACCTGAGGAATTACTGGGTCAGGTCTCTATGTGCCTGTAACAAGAAAAGAATTTTTCCCTAGGGGCTTACTGAGATTCTAGGTTGCTTCCAAAGACATGGTCTTTGCCTTTTGGGGTCCAGGTCCCATCACTCCATCAGTTTAGCTTCTATTTTCCACTTTTCCCCCATAGAACCCTGCTTCCTTAGAGTACTATTTCTACAATACCTGCTTGTATCTACCTATTAGAAACTGGTAAAAATGGAGGGCCAGTGAGAAGCTATAGAAAGGGCATCACTGCAGGAATCAGTAAACCAAAGCATGCTATTCCACATTTTGAGGCCACAGGCTTCTCATCTGTCTAAGAAATGAAGATGTTAAACAGACTTATCTCTTTCTCTCTCTCTCTTTTTATTGCTTTTTGGAGGGCAGTTGGGGTTAAGTGACTTGCCCAAGGTCACATGACTAGTATGTGTTAAGTGTCTGAGGCTGGATTTGAACTCAGATCCTCCTGGCTCCAGGGCTGATGTTTTATTCACTGCGCCACCTAGCCACCCTGACAGACTTTTCTCTTAAAGGTTCCTTCTAGCATTAACATGTGATGTAGGATTTAAGGTTAACTAGTTAAACTTCCTGATCTTATGAGGAAATTGAGACCCAGAGAGGCAAAGGAGTCCCTATAAAAGCAACACAGCTTAGTAGCCTAGTAATTAGGACCAGAATTCAAGTGTCCTTAACTACTCCCCCTGCACCCCAGTCTGATGATCTTTCTTTCCATTGTCCCTAGGTAAGCTTCACAGTCTAATGTGGGGCTAGAATCGACAACCCCCAACTCCTTAAGGTTTTAAAAACATGGAATCACAGATTCAGAGCTCAGAGACCTGAGAGGCCTTCTAAAGTGGGCAAACTCTGTGATTCTACAGATAAGGAAACAGAAGACCAGAGATAAAGCCCAGAAAGTCCAAGGTCACACAGATAAAGAGTGTCAGAGATTAGGATGCTGTCCTTTCTTCCTTTCTTTTTATTCCACCAATGGAATTACGTTGTTCAAATTGAAGGCTAGTGCGTTAATGTCTTAGCTGTCCCTGGGACAGCAGTCTGGTATCAGTATCAGAGCAGACTAGATGAAAGGAAAGAAAGGGAATCGGCTTTTATATAGTGCCCACTATGTGCTATGCGCCATGATGAGCATTTCATAAATGTTTCCATTTGATCCCTATCACCACTCTGTGAGGTAGGTGCTTTTATCTATTCTGATTTTACAGTTTAGGAAACTGAGGCAAACAAGTTAAATGACTTGCTTGGGGTCACACAGCTAGTAATATTTGGGATCAGATTTGAATTCGGGTCTTCCTGACTTCAGGTCCAGTACTCTATCCACTGTGCCATCTGGCTGCCCTAGAAGCCTGTACCTTTGTGCGACCTCAAAACTCATCTATAAGATTGGAATTTAGGATAAGGATCCGAGTTTAAATGGGCTACTGATGTTTTTGTATGGTAATACTGTGTGTTAAGGACTTTGTATTTATGTGGATAATGCATTGTTTGACATAACTACTTATGCTTGACTCAATCTTCTTTTAAAAATATTGACAATAACTTTTGTTCTAAAACAGTGGCCGACACTTTAGCCGTCATTCAAAATATGATCTTTTCCAAAATAATGTTGTCTGAAAACAGTTGAGGAAGGTCGCATAGTAAGTGATTGTGATCAGTAGTTGATATCATTTTATACTTGTCTACTGTACTAATTGCATCACAAATGTGCGATCCTGGATAAGTCACTCAACCTCTGTTTGCCTCAGTTTCCCCCTCTGTTAAATGGGGAAGATAATAGCACAGTGCCAGGCACATAATAAGTGCTACGTTAGCTATTGTTGTAATTATGTGTGTATTCTTTGATTCTGCTTTCTTCAGTATGTATCACT
Source organism: Petaurus breviceps papuanus (assembly GCF_028583685.1). NCBI lineage: Eukaryota > Metazoa > Chordata > Mammalia > Diprotodontia > Petauridae > Petaurus > Petaurus breviceps. Next base: position 3,256,941 of record NW_027187289.1, read on the forward strand.
TTATACAAATTTTCTCATCTTTGTCTGATTTCATTTTTGTCATTCCTTATCATGCATTTGGTTCCATTCATATACCACATTGTTCTACTACTTATCCAATCACTGGGCATATATTTTGCTTCTAGCTTTTTGTAATCATAAATAATGCTTCTATGAATATTTTTATACATTTGGACTTTTTCTTGCTGTCTTTAGTCCCTTTGGAAGAATGATCCACAGTAGCTGGAATTCTGGAATTAAATGGTTTGAACAATTTAGCTCACTTTTCTTGCATAGTTACAAAAATTGTTTTCTAGAATGGTTGAACCAATTGGCAGCCTGTCTTCCTATGCTCCTTTCCACTCTATTTAGGCCTCTTATAATTTCCTACATTTTGATTACTGTGTGCATTTTTTCTTTTGAAAATTTCTCATTTGAATATTTGGCTCTTAAGTATCTTGTAGGTTTGTGTCAACTTGCTAAAGATTGTGGATGTTATATTTTTTTAAAAAATCAAAATCGTTTGATGCAAAAATGTTTCCCTAATCCTTATCTTTTCTCCTAATTCTATAGTCAATTGCATTTATGTAAAACCTTAAAAAATTTCATGTAATAGAGATTTTTTTATTTCTTCTGTCCTTCATATGGTTATGAATCTTTCCCTTTTTCACAGTTTTGAATATAACCCTCCATTTTCTAATTTTTAATAGTACAACTTTTTGTATTGAAGTCCATTTGGAATTTATTATGGCATTGTGACATTTGGTTGACTTAGTCTTCTTCCTCGATGCCACCATGTTCTTTGTTGAATAGGAAAATATTTCTACTGTTCCGCCTTGTGAGAAATGAGCCTTAGAAAATTAATTCCAAATGCTGTTTCATGGATGAAGCACTGGAGGGTGCTAAAAAACAGTGAGAGACTTAAATCTGTCCTGGGAGTTTAAGTGCCTCTAAAAAAAAAAAAACAACACACCACCTATTTTAGTAAATAAATGATATTTGTTATTCATGTTAATGTTGTGTTGAAAACAAATGAAAGGCATAGATTGGAAGGAAATCTCATCTGGGATGGCTATCCTCAAAATCTTTCAAGAACCAATTTGGGAAGATAACCAGATTATTTAAAATAACATTTTTGAAAGAAAAGAGCCCACAGTGCACTTAAGATAACATATATTCTGTGCTTTCTAAAGAAGTGTAAGATTTGATCCTTGGCTGCATTTGTCTTTGAATATTTCCTTAGTGAAATTCTATTGGTAATAACAAACCTGACGAGTTTTATTTGTTGGTTTTTACCAATGGATGGGATATTTTGACTCGCCTTTGGGAAAATGATTATTGTCTTAATTAAAAAAGAAATAACAATTCTTGTTCTTAAGCATTGGAATTTGTTTAAAAACCTCAATGGAATAACTCCAGCATTATTGTGAATAATTCCCTTTGGAATTCTGATAGTATGGAAAAGTAGAAAAGAACACTTGATCGTGAAATCTGGGTTCTAGTCCCAGTTCTGCCACTAACTTTAGTTATGTGACTTGAAACAAATTTCATAACTTCTCTCAAAATAAGGGACTTGGATTAGATCAGGATTCTTAATTTTTATGTGTTTGTGACAAACTCTTTTAGCCCTTCTCAGAATATGATTTTAAATCGTTAAAATAAAAAAGATTACAACCGTAATCTAAAAAGAATTGGAGATTTCAGTGGAAATGATCTCTGCCCCTCCCCCCGTCTCTCTCTCTCTTTTTCTCCCCTCCTCCTTCTCCATCTCAATGTCTCTCTTCCTCACTGTCTCTGTCTCTCTCTTACACGCAGGCACCCCAGCCACACAGTCTTTGCTGAATCATTACCTCCTTGGTAGCATATGCCAAAGCCTATAGTCCCCCTTATGCAACATTTAGGAACAGGAGGTCATCTCTGTGTCACAATGAGGTATCAGAGTAGAGTTTTCATGAAGAATTTCACACCTAATAGAGCCCTGGAGTCAGGAGGACCTGAGTTCAAATCCAGCCTCAGACACTTAACACAAAAACTAGCCATGTGACCTTGAGCAAGTCACTTAACCCCAATTGCCCTCCAAAAAGCCAAAAAAAAAAAAAAAAGAATTTCATGCCTAATCCATGTATATTAGATTGTAAATTTCTTTGGGCAGAGTCTATTCCTTATTTTATCTTTGTATTCTTAGCACCTAGCAAGGTGCTTTGTACATGGCAACTATTTAGCATATAGTTGCTAAGTGGAATTAGCCTATGGGGGGTACATGCTGTATTTTGTGTGTGTATGTGTGTTTTCTTTGAAGGTTGGTAGGGGAGAATATGAGGGGAAAAAAAGTGCCCAAAGTCACAGCTAGTGGATAGAAGGATGGACTCGCATCTAGGAAGACCTAAATTCTAATCCTGCTTCAGATGCTTACTAGTTGTGTGACCCTGGGAAAGTCACTTAACCTCACTCTGGCTTAGTTTTCTTATCTGTAAAGTGGGCATGATAATAATAGCATGCATGTCACAGGGTTGTTGTGAGAATAAAATGAGCAATATTAATTGTTAGGATAATTATAAAGACCTTCGCATAGTGTCTGGTACATAGTAACTTCTATATAAATGTTAGTTATTATTATATTTATTAAGATAATAATTGTAAAGCACTTGGCACAGTGCCTGACACATAGTAAGTGCTATATAAATATCAGTTATTATTATTTAATCATTTCTAACATTCATTTAAAAATTCTTTGAGTTCCACATTCTCTCCTTCCTTTTAGCACAGCTGTTATTATTATTAAGGTGACAATTGTAAAGTATTTTGCAGAGTGCCTGGTGCACAGTAAGAGCTGTATAAATGTTAGCTATTATTATTATTATTAATTTCTGTGGTGTCATGGGATGGTCCAATGTGTTCATATATGTTTATGTAGAGGTGAGTGGCTGTATGTACCTCCGTCAGTGGCTTGTGATTGAACTGTTGATCGGAGGTGGGACCAAGGTAAGGAAAGGAGGGATGTGATTGGTTATATGTAAACATTTGATAGTAATTGAATCTGCTTGTGGCTAAATATCAGGTGCTACCTCCTGAACCTGCCTACCTTCTTCATTGGAAAAATCAATTCCTCTTCTATCTCATTAACACAGAAGTACTATGTAGGAGCAGAAGAAAGTAAACGAATGCTATGAAGTGCTTATAAATACATAAACAAAAATGATTCATTTTTTTTTGCCATTTTATTTTCCAAAGCAGTTTTTAGGAATGCATTGTGCTAAAAAGTGGGGGCTGTTTAGAGAGATAGTACAATAATAGTTTATATATAAAATGATCATAATAAAACAAATTCATTACTAATAATATCTTTGACCTGAGAGGGTGGAAGACATACATTGTGTATGTATGTGTGGGTGTGTTTTTTTTCCTAGATTATAGATTTGTCTAAACATTCCTGGTAATTTAAGGTATCAAATTTAAAGGCTTTTTTTTCTTGGCATACATTTTTGAACATGGGCCAGTGTTGTTTTCAGACTCCTTGATGTTCCAGTACATTTGAGAGAGTTTTCAAAAGTGCAAGTAGAATATCAGAGCCTAGCATCTGTAGATATTTATTATCTGTATTTTTTCTTGGTATATTCTTCTGGTGATGCTGTGGAAGTGGTAAGTCCTGGAATACTGCAGTCTCCAAAAGAATTAGAGTTACAGATCACCCGAAGGACAATGGAGAGACACGTGAAAGATGCATGAAGCAAGTGGCTAGGTGGCTAAGTGGTCTTAAGTGGGCTGCAGTCAGGAAGACCCGAGTTCAAATAGACCAAATCAGACACTTACTAGATGTGTGACCCTGGGCAAATCACTTAACCTCTGCCTCAATTTCCTCTTCTGTAAAATGAGGATAATAATAACACCTACCTATTGTTGTGAAGATCAAATGAGATAATAAATTGTAAAGTGTTTCATACAGTGCCTGGCACATAGTAAGGGCAATGTAAGTGTTAGCTATCATTATTATTGTTATCATTATTATTACAGGAGCCAAGAGGACCCAGGCCAATCACCCCACTCAAATGTAGAGAAGGAACTGGATCCAGGCCCTGGCACAAAGCCCTAATTCAGGCATTAAATCTGGAGAGCTGAGTCAATTGAGTAAAATACCAAGCAGTATTAAAAATTATTATGAATCTAATCATATGACAACTATAAGCAGAGACTTGAAGGGAAAAAATTGGATTTTTCCACAAAGACTACATGAACACATAGAAGAAATGAAGCAAGTGATTAAAAAATAAAATAAAAGACCTGGAGAGAAGAATTGGAAGAATATGTAGCTTAGAAGAAAAATGGTAAAAATTTTTACCAAAAAATGGAAAAAACTAGAATAGGCTACACAAATTAATAATTCCACAAGACTGAAAGAAATACTAGAATAAAATTTTAAAAAATAGAAGAAAAATGCAAGATTTCTGATATCAGAAACAACTGATCTAGAAAGCAGATCAATGAGAGATAATTTAGGAATAATTGAATTCCCCATTGGAAATCCATCATAAAAATGAAGCCTAGACACAATATTTTGAAAAATATAAGAGAAAACTGTCCAGATCTATTAGATTTAGAAGGTCAAGTAATGATAGAGGCAATCCACCAGTCACCTCCTGAAAGAAAGCCCAAACCGAAAACACCTAGGAATATCATCACCAACATTTGGAACTTCTATGTCAAGTAAAAAATGCCACAGGCATGTTCAAGTTCTAAGGAACCACAGCCAAGGTTACCATAACCAAGCTGGAAGTCAGCCCTTACCCTTGGTGAAAAACCAGTTCTCTTGGGTGAAATTTTACAATAAGTCCCTTTAGTCCTTTAGTGTATAATATCATTCAGCTAGACTCTGGACAAACTTTTTGAAGTGTCCCTTTCTATATAAGACCCATCAAAATCTCTCTAGGATCTTTGTACTATAGGAGATCCCTGATTCCCTTAGAAGTTTAGGAAAATTTCCTTTGGTTTCCAAGGGCACCTGAAATTTACCCCCAGTAGTTCCTTACCATGGAAAGGTCAATCCAAATGGATTTGCAAACCAACCTCATCTAATCATAAGACAAAAAGACTCAGAAACAATATTTTATAAGGTCAGGCAAGGTCACATAAGCCCAAAGGCAAGTGAGGCACCTCCCTCTCCCCCTCCAAAAAGGAATAAAGTGCTAATGGTTGATTACATGGGGTTCTAGACACACAGGCAAACTTTACCCTACATGCTTGGATTTAATAGCTCTCTCTCTCTCTCTCTCTCTCTCTCTCTCTCTCTCTCTCTTTCACACACACACACATACACACACACAGAACCTAGGTCTTAACTTTTAAAGGCAAAAATTTTAAATTGCACATTTTTTAACTGAGTGATGCAAACTTCTAACTTCTCATATTACTCTAAGGATCTGTACTTCTGTAGGATTCAATAATACAACAATCAACTGCCCTTAGACATTCAAGGAATTGACAAATGCACAAATTTACAAAAATAATCTCAAATGGAAATGACTTATAAGGGAAATACTTCCTGGAAAAATGACCATACAGTGAAAACTGAGAATAAAAAAATTCTTTATGATCCCACAAACCAATATATTTAAAAATGAAAGTCCTAAATGGCATATTTCTCCAGGGTTCCTGCAGATTCAAAGGGCCTGATTATTTTTATCCCAAATGAGCCCCACCACATGTAGCAAATATGTTTTGGCTCACTTTCCCAGCATCAGGCCAGCTATATCTTCCTCTCAGGGTTCTAGGATACCTCTAAGAGTTTGGGGATTTTTCTTCTGTAATGCCATTGGCTCAATCCCCACCAATTGGGCTCCCTTCACTGTTAATTGCCAGTGATGAGTGCCTAGTTACATTTAATCACTTAACTTCAGTTAGGTTTTTTTTTTTTAATTACTTAACAGATAGTACATCTGGGGAAAGCATGGTGATAAAAAAAAAACGGACATAGAATTGAAATAGAAGAGAGTAAACTAGATTGCATTACTTTTTAAAATATCATTTTTAATGTGCGTACCCTTTGACCCAGCAATACCACTTCTAGGGCTGTATCCCAAAGAGATCATAGAAGCTGGAGAAGACCCATAGGTACAAAAATATTTATATCGGCTCTTTTTGTGATGGCAAAGAATTGGAAATCAAGGGGATGCCCACCAATTGGGGAATGGCTGAACTAGTTATGGTATATGAATGTAATAAAATATTATTGTGCTATAAGAAATGAGGAACAGAAGGACTTCATGATAACCTGGAGAGACTTTATAAACTGATACTGAGTGAGAAGAGCAGAACCAGGAGAACTTTGTACACAATTACAGATACATCATATGTGTGATGACTAATTCTGATAGACCGGGCTCCTCTCAGCAATGCAAGGTTATAAGACAGCTCCAAAAGACTCATGATGGAAAGGGACATCCACATCCAGAGAAAAGAACTAGAGTCTGAATGAAGAGTGAAGCAAACTGCCTGCTCTCTCTGTTTTGTGTTTTGTTTTCTTTGTCCCTTCTGTTGCACTGTTCACTCCATTCGTTATAACCCTTCTTTACAACTTGACTAATGTTGAATGTGAAGGTATTTGTAGAACCTATATATGATTGCATGCCTTCATGGTGGGGCGGGGGGAGGAGAGAGAGAGGGGGGAGAAAATTTGGAACTCAAGGGATTGTGGAACTGAATGTTGTAAACTAAAAGTAAATAAATAACTTTAAGAATTCAAAAAATATCATTTTTAACAGTTTACAATTTAGCATTTTAACAATTTTAAAGTATCATTAAAATAGAATAAGCATTTATTTTCTCTCCCTCTCACGTTCTCCCCCTATTGAAAAACAACTACTAATCAACAAACTAAAACCCTTATAATAAATATACATAATCAAACAGAACAAATCCCCACACTGAGCTTGTCAAAAATATGTATCTTCTCCACATTTAGTTCATCAGCTCTCTGTTATTCATTATGGGTCATGGTTGGTTGTTGAATTGATCAGAGTTCTTAAGTCGTCCAAAATTATTTATTTATTTTGCTTTTTTTTTTTTTGAGGGGGAGGAAGGGCAGTTGGGGTTAGGTGACTTGCCCAAGCCACAGCTAGTAAATTGTCAAGTGTCTTCTGCTCCCACCTTGGAAAGTCCCCAATCTTTCATCCAATTAGAAATCAGATCACCTAATTTTTAAAATATTGTTTCCTTTTAATTAATTGGCTTTATTTGATTGTTTTTAGTGTGTAAAAGTCTATCTCCCCCTGTATTAGGGGTCCAGGCCTAAGCTGAAGAGGTCTGGTCCTGTTTTGTTAGGCAGTTGGCATGCATTGCTTAACAAACCAATATGCTCAGAAAATCAAATCTTGTTTTCTCAGTCATTTCATCTTTCAACCACCACAAAACGATGTCCACTCTACCATGTCTGGTCATGAACCTTTTCCTGTATCCATACATGCAAAAGGTAATCTCTTTCTTGCTTCTTTTAATTTATTTATGATGTAACTTTTTATATTAAACTCATGTCCATTTGGAGCTTATCTTATTACGTGGTGTGAGGGGTTGCTCTAAATCTACATCTGCCAGAAAGCTTTCCAGTTTTTCTAGCAGCTTTTGTCAAATTGTGAGTACTTGCCCTAGTATTTGAGGTCACTGGCACGATTGAACACAGGGTTATTAGTTTTTGTTGCTTCTGTATGATGTGACCCTACTCTATCCCATGGATGGATCTCTCCTTTTTAATGAGGTACCCAACCATTTTGATGATTGTTAATTTGTAGTAAGTTTCAGATTTGGTATTGCTAGACCCCCCTTCCTTCCTTCCCACTTTCTTTCACTATTTCCCTTAAGATTCTTGATCTTTGTCCCCCTCCAGATGAATTTAGTTATTGTTTTTCTAGCTCTATAAAGCAATCCTTTGGTAGTTTGATTTGTATGGCAGGGAATAAATACATTGATTTGGATAGTATTGTCATTTTATTATATTGCCTCAGTCTACCCGTAAACAATTAATATTTCTCTAATGGTTCAGTTCTCTATTATTGTTAAAAGTTTTGAAATAGCATTCATATATTTCCTGTTATATATAAGTTTTGTAATTATATTGATATATTTTCCTGTATATATCTTATTAGGTAAACTACTGAGTAGGCATTTTATACATGCTGTAATTATTTTAAATGAAATTTCTCTTTTTATCTCTTACTACTAGGCTTTGTTGATAATAAATATAAAAGCTAATCATGATGAGAAACACACAGAACATCTCACCTAGGATATACTTGAGGGTCAACACTGAGTCCTTCTTATATATGAAATCAACACATTATATACAAACTCTGTTAGATCTCTTCAGGCTCTTAATTCTATGATCCTATGAAAGGGTTATCCCCTCTTCCAGGGCCCCTTCCAGGATGATGTAGAGATAACATGGGATGTTGGAAAGAACACTAAATTTGGAGTCAGAGAATCTGAGTTCACACCCATCCCTGCTAATTACTAGCTGTGTGACTTTGAGCCACACACAAGGGCTTAGACTTAGTTTCTTCACCTGTAAAGTAAGGGGGTTAGAGTAAATGATTGGGTTCCTTTCATTTCTAAATCTGTGGATCTTCATCATGGGATTATTTACTTTCCCTTCTTGTACTCTGAAAACACCTTCTGGAGACCCCATTGACATCTCCCGTTGGAGATCCTTTTCTTTAGTACTCAGATATTAAGATGAAATTCCTCCCTTTTCATCATCCAGCCACTAGCTGCAAACTTCAGGGTTGCTTTGGATGACTTGAAGTTTTAGGTTTTTACACATCAGATCTGTTGTTATATCTAGATAATCCATCTGGTCCCACTCCCTCTTCTTTCCCCATTCTCTATGATAGTCTCAAGTGTCTAAAAAGACCAATTTTAAACTGTTATAGTCTGAGTTGTACATTTCTCCACCCTCCACTATCCAACAGAGCTGTCCTTGCTGGTTCTCAAAAATACATATACTCTCCCATCTCTGCTTTTGAATTGGTGGATCCCTATGCCTGGACCCTCCATCCTCACCTCTGTCTTTTATAATCCCTAATTTCCTTAAAAACTCTACTCAGTGGCCACCTCCTACATGAAGCCTTTCCTGATTCCTTCACAGCCTTAGCCGTTACTATATTCTCTTACCCAAATTACCTTGTGTATGTATATATAAATACATGTTGTTTCCACCAATAGAATGTAAGCTTCTTTAAGGCAAGAACCATTGTATTTTTTGTCTCTATATTTCCAAAACCTAACAGAGTGTCAGGCACATGGTAGGGGCTTAAAATGCTTATTGATTGATTGATTGACTGAATTTTGGCTGCTTAGGTACAGTATCTATGGATATAACTACAATAATATTTCCTCTATGAATGAAAAGCATTTATTTTAAAAAAACACTATATGCCAGTCCTTGGGAATATGAACACAAAAACAAGACAATACCTCTCCTCAAGGAGCTTATATTCTAATACAGGAAAGACAACACAAATAGGGGAGTGGTAGCCAGGGTAGGATTTTTTTTTTTAAGCAATTGGGGTTAAGTAACTTGCTCAAGGTTACAAGGCCAGGTGTTTCTGGGTGGGTGCTAAGTGTCTGAGCCCGGATTCGATCCCCAGGTCGTCCCGACATTGGAGCCAGTGCTCTTACTCACTTGGAAATCACAGAGATAGTAAGTAATACCACAGGGCACTTAATTGACATGCCCTTTTTACAAGCATTGTCAGTGTTGATTTAATTACTATTTTTCAGATCAACAAGTGGAAAACGTGTGTGTGTGTGTGTGTGTGTGTGTGTGTGTGTGCTGAAGAGGGGAGCTATCAAGAAGATACTTTTATATTAAAATATAATAATACAATTAGTGCAAGAGTTTAAAGAAATAGATACCTCATTATAATTTGGTGCCTTTTTCCACTCATCTTTTATAATTACAACTAATCTGTTCTTATCTCTAGACTTGATAGCTTCCCCCACTTCCCATCCCCTCTCCTATTCACCTAGAATTCTTGTCTTGTACCCATTCATAGTTTTGGGACTCCAGGCCAGTTGGCTATCAAAAAACTTAATTCATGTTAGTTCTCAGTCTTCTGATTGCTCATGGGTTTTCTGTGCCTCTCCAGGTAAACCAGTTATCCTCCACCTCTCCTTAGTTTGAATGAGTTAATTAAATTAGTTCACAGTCGAATTTCTGGCTCCTTGGTCTACTTGACCAAAAAAAGAAAAAGATTACAGTTGTATAAGATTATAGTCACTCTGCTTCCATGTAAAACCCCTTTGTTACTAATTTTCTCAAATCAAAAAGAGCTAACTTTTCCCTCTTTCTCAAAGAAGAAAGACCTTTCCTTTCTTCAAATAGGTATTTCCAGCTGCTAGCTCTTAGCTGGGTATTACCTGAAATGTAAATGCATTGAATGCCCTTCTCCCTCACCACAACAGCTTCTGATTCAAAGCGCTTTCTGAAAGAGCAGGCTCCTTTTAGTTCAGAACTCTATAATGGGAGCATTTTTAAGGTGTAAAATTAGTGAGATTTTAAAACAGAGACTTAATGTATTTTCATCACAGCATATAGACCACAATGTAAATGGATAGTAAAAGGTCAAATAAATGAGTAGAGAAAATTTAAAAAGTATAATTCCTGATAATCCTACTTTACCCGATGTGGCATAAATATAAAAAGTTCATTCATGTTCAAAAGTTGTTGGAGTCAGAGACTAAAGGCATATTGAAGGAATTTTTAACTTCTTAGGTCTTGGCTTTGGAAAAATCTCTAGAATTTGGACTAGCTTGCCTTCACAGACTAGGAGGATTTTGAAAATTCAAAGAAGTTGAATCTTTTCACTTGGTAAGAATTATATATTCTGTCTCTGGAGGATCACAAACTCTGAATTATTAGAGTCCGTTGAATTTCATATAGGAATTCTCTCCACCAACTCAAGCCACAATAACTTAGTAGATAAGTCTTAGGGTGTTGCTTAAAGATCACGGTGTTTAAATGACTCACAGATGGTCACATAGCTTGTGCCAAAGGAAGATTTGAATCCAGGTTTTCCTGACTGCAGGTCTAGTACCCTATCCACTACTACATGCTACCTGTCTAGAACCTGAAATAATGAAGTATTATTACCCCTGAATAAGTGTTTTAATTCTTCACTTTGCTTTCCAAATGTCAATCTTTTGATAGTGTCATAAACTCTGCAGAGTATTTTACGGCCTTATAAAGTCATGGTTTCTACCCTCAAAGCCTCCATCTTGGAGGCCAAGATTCAATCTACATCCCTAAAACAGCCCACATAAGTTCTTATGATGTTTCCAGGGTTGGCCAGCTATGGGACCCTACCCTCCCTCCCCACAAATAACAACAAATGTAAACACAAAACGGAATTTGTTTTGTTATATCACTTTCTAATCTAATAGACATAGTTTGCACAAGGCATCATGTCTCCAAAGCAAAGGGAAGACAAGTGTGGAGATTTCTGTGGGCAAAGTCCAGGAGATACCTTTTGAGTTAGTGAGAAAAATGGTTGATGAGGGGAACAACGGGGATGATGAGATCAAATGAATAAATTTAGTTTAGAAAGCAAAAGACCTTCATGTCCCCTCTTGGCTGCCCAAGGTACCACGTACAGAGTTACCTTTGGGGAGTAATGCCTCATTCTAGTTCTGTTTCCCTTCTTGAGCTATAAAATCCTGTTGTCAGCTCTTTGGAAAGGATCTGGTAAGTACCACAGTGGCTAGAGTTTAGAACTTGAAGGCAGAGAGATGAGTTTAAGTCTTGCCTCAGACGTTAACTGTGTGATCCCAGCTGGGCAAGTCACTCCACCTTTTTCAATTTCTTCATCTGTCAAAGGAGGATAATAATAGCATTTGCCTCATAGAAATGTTTTGAGAATCAATTAAGATAATATTTGTCAAGTCTTTTGAAAACCTTAAATACTAGCAATTATTATTATTACTAAGGTATTAAGGACTAACAGTAATTCAAATACCCCCTTTCAGTGATACTTGTATTTATGTATAATTTATCTCTTTAAAGTTAGGGATATATTAAGGAAAGGGGTTCTATGAGGGCTCTTCCTATAGACCTTCCCCATATTAAAGCTTGATCCTGTTTGCTGACTTTCTGTTTCTTTGTCTCAGAACCCTATTTGCCGTTATACCTTTCTTCTTTGGGTTAGTAGTTACTTAAGTGAACAATCATTCCTTCTTTGAAAGCCACCTCTGATGTAGTGATCCCCACCCCCAGCTCCTCTACCCTTTGGGGTAGGATGAGAACCAAAGTCATGAGTAATTCAGATGGACTAGAATATAGAGTTAGGGGAAGAGATATGTTGAGAAAAAAGGCTGGAAAAGTAGATTGGAGCCAAATTGTGAGGAGTCTTAAACATCAAGATAAACAATTAATTCTATAGTTAATGGGGAACCACTGCAGTTCTTCCAGTAATTCTAAGGTTGCACAACCAGAGTGGTGCAGTCAGTCCATCAATCAATCAATAAGCATCTATTAAGTATGTGACATTTGCCAGATACTGTGCTTGGCGCTGGGATACAGAGACAATGAAACTATACCTGCCCTCAAGGAGCTTATTTTCTGCTGAGGGAGATGACATGTGCTTATATCCTTATGTATTTAGAGCAAACATATATACAGTATATATATCTATATATATATATCTGTATACACACACACAGGGAAAGAGCTCACACACATATAGTATATGTGTATGTGTGTATGTATATATATATATATATATATATAAAATGTATATGGATCTACATACACATGCACACACATACAGAGTAGTTTTGAGGTAGAACACACCAAGAACAATCAGGAATGACTTCTTATAGAAAGTAACATTTGAGATGAGTTTTGAAGGAAACTAGGGTGTGAAAAAAAAGCGTGATGAACATTATCTCCGAAGTGTTGGAAGTGTTGGGAGGTTTGGATGGGAGAGGAGTGTGTTTGGTGACTGAAAGATCTCTCGGGATAATTCCAATAGTTTATGTGAGATATAATGAAGACCTTCACTAGGGTTCTTGCTATGAGAGTTGAAGGGAAGAGACAAATAACAGATAATCCTGGAAGAGGAATCTGATAGTTTCTTGCTGTGGATCATATGTGGGAGGGGAGAGAGAAGGGACATTCAGGGATGACTCAGATTTGAAAACCTATGAAACTGGAAGGAAACAGAGGAGGAAAAGGAGAATGGATAGAGGGTGTTGACCATCTTTCTATGGAGGAATAGGGATGAGGAATCTTTTTAGGAAAATAGGATGACCTGGGCTGAGGAGGGGAAGCAAAGTGGAGGTAAGAGCTTGAGGCAAGCAGAGAAAGTGTGGAATATTGGAAAGTGGGGAATAGATTCTCACAAGTCCCCCTTTTTTCCTTCTCTTGCTTGACCTCCAAGATTAGCAAGAGAGAAACCAATAACTGTGAGACACTCCCTTTTAGAATGCCTTCCTAGGTTATACCATTTAAAAATGACCCTTTTCTTTCAAAGTCTCTTACAAAAACATACTTCTTTTCCTGTCTTCCTGACTCATGATTTTTGGTGTATTATTAGTTTCATTAGTAAAAGAGCTCTCCTCATTTAAGTAAATGATTTTAAAGTTTGCTGCATTGCAAAATATAATTTTATTTCCTTGAAAGCAAAACACTTTTCTTTTGGAATGCATCGCTATTTTATGATGCATGGTAAAAAAAAATGAGATTTTTGATTTATTTAAGACATTTTCCTTATAGTCCAAGGTTGCTGGAGTGTAGTTTTCTTATTCTTCTAAATGAGGGATACTTGTAACCTATCTCTTGCCTTTTTTTGAGCCAATTAATTGGTCATTCTGCAGGCTGCACTGGCTAGCAGGACACTTTTAGTCCCGTATCGAACCTTCTTGGTGGTGGTTAGGCAAACCTCTTATCTTTTTGTTCTTTCATTTAAATTATCCTGGAGAACTCTTCTAGAATAAAAGAAAAGTGATGAAACTCCGCAGGGCAAAAGATAATCCAATTCATCCTTATATGTTAATGTACTTATTACTACATTTGAACAGTTAATAGATAGGTTTATATTGAACTTTCAGGTGACTTAATTTTCCTTAGTACTGTACACTTAGCTTTATACATCTGCACTGAATTTGTTAAAAGACCTTAATGAGAAACTTCAAACAGTTTAAATGTCAATTACCCCCCAAAAAGGGGGGGGGAAGGGAAAAAGTGAGGTTTTAAAGTTTCAGTAATCTGCCCATATTGGTCATCGAAACATGATTCCAGGTGGGTGTAATTCAAGACAGATGACATTCCAGAGACACAATTACAAAGAGTTTATATATTTTCAATGCTAACAAGCTGTCACGCTATGTTGTAGCTACATTTTCAGTACTGTATATATACAATTATTGCTTTATCTAGTAGCTTGGGTGCTAAAAGATCTCAATTCTCTCTTCCTACACTGTCAATATTTTCACTCTTCTTTTTGGAGCAAAAAAAAAAAAAGATTCCAAAGCTACTGTGTGCATAAAAATATCCTGATGGTGTATTAAGGCTTGAAATTATTTAGATTTGCAGACATATGCTCTTAGGGAGAAAGAAAAAAAAGAATAGTTAAATGATGTGACAATAGTTCATGGTAGAATTGCTTTGTTATCACACATTCAGTCATATTTAATGTGATAGTATAAAATTTGTGAATGAGAAGGCTTGAATTAAAACAAGATGTTATTCCTTTCTTCATCCTTCTCTTTTCCCCTGTGTGAGTCTTGCTCTCTTTCTCAACCTTCCCATCCCCCTCTTAGGTTTTAAATAAAAGTGTGAAAGAAGGTTTGAATTAACCATCGGGACTTGGTTTTGCAAGTATATTTTCCCTCAAAGTAAGGCAAAATGCAAGCAGAATAAATTAAACTCGTATTTTCTGTTCAAATCAGTTAGTGGGTGTTACATCCTTAGTCATTTGTGCTACAAAGTAAGTGCCTTTGGCAGGAGGTTTAGTTTTCACCACTTCTGAGACTATGACAAATGATCCAGGAAGATCTTTGGTTCTAAAACGGAAAATGTTATTTTTGTGACTTTCTTCCTCTGTTTCAGGTTTCTTTTTTTTTTTCTGCTCCCGTTTGAATGTGGTGTGAGATTGTATGTGTGTGTGTGTGTGTGTGTGTGTGTGTGTGTGTGAGAGAGAGAGAGAGAGAGAGAGAGA
>NW_027187289.1:3272219-3289396 GCF_028583685.1 Petaurus breviceps papuanus
AGAGAGAGAGAGAGAGAGAGAGAGAGAGAGAGACAAAGAGAGAGAACCAACATTGGGGTTAAGAAAATGTAGCTTGTCTTTGGGACTTTGCTTTATTTGGTAGTGTGACTTAAAAAGGAGACAATATTGAAATTATTTTATCATGTATGTCTCTGCTGAATTGTTGAATTTTATATTTGGGCCATTTTAAAAAATTTTGTAATATAGATTTTCTTTAAAAGATACTAAGAAAATGACAACTCATGAAAATTTTTATGATTAGGGAAATTGCGATTTTCAGATTGTTGATCTGCATTATTTAAAATGTTCTTATTAGAAATCATGTCAAGTAGTTTTGGACTATCATAACTCATCACCCCAATGACATAAGAAGGCTACATAGCCTAAAATAATAGCCTCAGAAAACTTAGAAATGTTTAATCAAAATCAAATTGGAGCCAAAAAAAAAATCAAATTGGAGTGTAAATATCAGTTCCACATATTTTAATATATAAGAAATCATTTGGTCAAAGTCATCGAAGGGGCTTCCAGTAATTGTTTTCTTTCAAAAGCAATTTGTTATCCTCCTGTATGGCGTGGTGTACAGTGCAACTTCATGCAACTACAGATGTACACTGATTTGTAGTTTACAGAATCCAGTGGGATTTTTCCCCTGGTGTTGCTAAGATGATCGTTTTTCCAAGTACAGAATGCTTCCATAATATCATTGGTGCTCACAGAACTGTAGATTTATAAATTTGTTGGAAAAGGAAAATCTAACCTTTTTTTTTTCTTTTTCTGGATATTTCTCAACCTAGAAAGATGACAGCGATGAATTATGTGCGTATTTAAATAAAAATGCTTAAAGTATCAATTATTTGGATTTAATTAGTTTTGCAGCTGTGTTTTGAAAATTCTATTTCATGTTAGCTAGTTTTGATCAGTTAGGTACTTTCTCCCTGGAGGAATTCTTTGATGACTTAGTGTGTAAGTAACACACTGGAGTTTATTTGGACTAGTCTTTAGCCCTGAGAATTAAAGTAATCATTTAAAAAATTGAGTGGAAAAGTTCCTTGCACCTGGAAAATCAGAAGAGCAGGCGTGAGAGACATGTTCTCATCCTTTCCCTAGTGGTTCCTCACCTGTGAACTTGTACCGGAGGAGTAATAAAATTGTACGGACCTCATTTTATGTGAAGCCATTAGTGACATGAGAATTTGGACTAGCTGCCCTTCATACTTAAGGACACTGGAAGGTGCTATTTATAAGCACAGAGTGCCTGCAGGAAGGCAGAACAGGCTTGTAAATTCTAGTCCTATACCCTAGAAGGTAACCAGTTTGTAATGTCTTTTAAAGTCTTAGATTATCAAAATTGCAAATGTGCCTTTAAGGGTTGGGGTGGGGGAACCCTATAAAACATATGTCCATAAAAAGCTGATGTAACAGTCAGTTGCTTCCTGTTTGTTGAAATGGCACAGTTCTTTTGGTTTTGCCATATAGATAAAAAAAAGACAAGAGAGGCTGAGTAGCAAAATCCACATCTTTTCTTTGGATTCCTTCAAAAAGCAGCTCGTCACCATGATGGCACTTGTGATCATCATTGCCAATATCGGGGGTTTATCTTCCCACTGCCACCATGGCTATTTTGGACCAACAAAAAAAAAAAACAAAATCACCTCTACCCCTGACATTTGATGAAAGTAGAGAAAAAAAATGACTTGCTTTTAGTTTTGTACATCAGTAAATGTCAAAGAAATCATTTAATATGCAGCCTAGGTTATAGTACTTTTTAAAATTAAAAATCTTCAAAGGGCAATAGTAATAACATCTGGTAAATTAGCAAATGCATGTTAAACCACTTTTTTTTCAAACAAATGAAATATTGTTCAGTGTAGTCTAAATGCATCAGTGCATTTATTTTATCTGAGGTAGAGTGGAAGAATAAAGAGAGTGTTGACCTGGATTCAAGTTCAAGGCCTCTGTTACATACTGGCCATGTGGTCCTGGGCAACTTATTTTACTTTTCACTGCCCCCAGACAACTCTCTAAGATTATAAATTGCTGAACAGTTGCCAATCTGCATAGAGGTAGTTTCCTCCTGAGAGTTCCCTATGCCAATGAAATCACTGGTCACCATCCAAACTTCAACCCTGCTTCCTCACTCCATTCTGAGCCTACCCACCTCACCCCCTGTGCACTAATCCTTTACCTATATATTTTTTTACCCCTTGCTCCATTACCATGCTTAATACATTAATGGTAATCATATATACATATATGCATATGTATAAATATGTATAATGTAGAATTTATATAGTATAAATATAATATATAACATTTATTTATTATATTTATATAGCAGAAATATAACATAGAACTTAATTTTTAGGCACTTCTCGTCTTTAATTTTTATCAGCTACTTCAAATTTTATTTTCTGAACAAATCTTAAAATAAAGAAGACAGGTATTAATGTTTAGATTTTGTAGATAAAAAAATTGAGGTACAGGGAGATTGAATTCAGTCCTACAAAATTTTATTAAGTTCCTACTAGAGAGAAGCATGTTTCCTTTGTCACCCAGTATAGTGGAAGATGTTTGGACCAAATAATCTCTGCTAGTGTGAGGAGGTTCATTTCAATCCAGTTCTACAAAAAAATTTGTTAAATGGCTACAATGTTCAGTTCTGGTCACAACTTTTTGCCCAATTGTCCTGTTTATCCCAGATATACATACTGATGGACAAGCTAGCAATAATCCATCTAAATGTATGTCTTAATTTAAATAACAGATTTTTTCATCCATGAGGTCTTTCTCATGTCAGGTAAAACTTCTATGAGTGGTTATGAGTCCCTTCCAGAAAGCTATGTTATATTCTGGGGCTTTATTATGTCATTGAGGAACATGAAAAATGGAATATCTTACCTCACCATGCTCAGAGAATCCTTCTCCAACATGGATTCTTAGACTATCACAGTGATGAACACTTTTGGGAAATATACATCTCCCTGTTTTATACCTTGCTTAGTTTTTATTATGGATCAGAGAGGGTCATCAAACAGAAATATTTCTACCATGTCTTTCTTGAATGATTCTGGTTTATGGATAAAAATCTTGTTAAAGGAAGTGACTTTTTAGGCAATATTTTGCTTTAATGGATCAAATGCTTTAAAAAAAATAATTAACAATGAATACCATGAAATCTTGTGTCCCCTACATCTTTCATTAAGTTGTGAAATGGTAACCATGTAGTCCATTGTAGAGTATCACTTGTGAAACATTATTCCTTTCTAGCACCCTCATAGAAGATGCCCTTGACTCATGTATAAATGAGCCTCATAAAGATTTTGCATAAAGGAGAAAGTAGTCTAGAATAATATAGAAAAGATTACTAAATAGTGTATGCCCTTTAATCCAGCTATACAACTGCTAGACCTATACTCAAATGAGTATAAGTAAAAGAAAGAAAAATAGTCCTTTATGTGCAAAAGTACTGATAGAAGCTCTTTTTGAGAGGGTAAGCAAACAAAATGAAGCTGGAAACCACAAGGATTTCCAACAATTGAAGAATGACTGAATAGTGGTATGTGAGTATGATGGAATACTTTTGTGCTCTAGAAATGAGGAAATAGATTATTTCAAAAAGACGTGGAAAGACTTACATGAACTGATGCAGAGTGAAGTAAGCAAAACAAGGAGAACAATTTATATGATAACATCAATGTCACAAAAATGAACTATATTGAAGACTTTAATATACTGGCAAAGAAAAAAATGAGAAGAACCAGGAGAATAATTTATATAATGCCAACACTTATATAAAAATAACTTTGAAAGCTATAAAAATTATGATCAGTAGAATGACTCTTCATGATTCCAGAGGACTGATTGATGATGAAGCATGCTATCTATTACAAAAATGTAATAGATTTAGGATGCAAAATTAGGCATACAGACTTTTGTATACAACTTTTTAGAAAATTTGTTTTGCTTAACTATGCATACTTATTACATGAAATTTGTTTTTCTTTGCTTTTTTTCTCAATAGGGCTCAGGGAGGTGGGAGGGAAAGAAAAATAGATTTCCACTTTTTTTTTAATAGGTGTATGGGGTGCTACAGATGTGAAATGTTGCATGCACTTTCAGATTAAGTTACTGTACTATTTTTACTTAACTATTTTACTTTGTAGTGGAAGACCTCTCCCTAAGTGGAAATAATCTGTAATAATGTAATGTAAAATCTCTTGATCACTGGTCACCTATTTGCCAAATCCAATGGCTCCTTCTCAGTATTCACCCACCTCAAATCTTCTGAAGAAATTGATACAGTTGAAAACCTTTTTCTCCTTCCCTATTTTTTTTAAAAGTTCTAATCTTAACCAATGTCAAATAAGATAAGCATTTCTATATACAAAGCAGAAGAGAAAAGAGAGCACTATTCATGAAGCCACCAGTCTGTAATAGGAACAGCTTGCTTTTCTCTCCAAGTATATAATACATTCAGTATGTTATCTCCAAAGTTGTTCAGCTTGTCTAGACAAGTTTCCTTCTTAAAACACTCTTCTCAAGTGCCTCTTATTGTGATGCTTTCGTGATTTTCCTCCTATCTCTGACTGCTCCTTCTCTGTCTTCTTTGCTGGGGCATGTGCCCCTATCACCCACAGTTTCTTTTCTTTCTCTACCTTCTCTACTTTTGTAACCATCCAGCCTCATGATTTCAATTATTACTTTGATATGGGTAGTTCTCAACTCTGTATCTCCAGCACTGATCTCCATTGATCCCTGAGCTCCAGTGCTGTATTTCCAATTGCTGCTAAACATCTCCTCGTAATCTCACCATCAAGTTGTTGATTGTCCTTTGTTTTTCCAGAGAGTCAATGACCTCATGGAGTGTTGTCTTGACTTGTGCACACGAATTGGATTTAAGTGAGGCAGAGTCGTGCAAAGTCATAAGCCTCACTCTCTCTTCTAGTCATTGAAGTCCAGTGGCAGGACACAAGTCAGGGTGACTGGTGATGACCTGGCATGCAGTAGGTGACCTTGCTGTCTTCAGTGCCTGCTTAGGCTCTAAACACTGCTCAGCACCTGCTTCATGGGTTTTGGAACAAATTATTCTCATCTCCCCATTCTGCTGGGGGAAGTCTTTATGTGCTTGGGGTAGATTCATCTACAGGTTTGAGACCCGTCAGTTGCCCTCAATCTGGTTTAGCCTATCTGCTGAGATGTTTTACTGGGAGTGTGGCGACTGCCTGCTACAGCTTCTTGGAGCCACTGCAGTCAGCACATTCAGAACAGAGTTCATGATCTTTCTTCCAAAATCCGCCCTTCTCCTGACTTCCTATTTTCTGTCTATGGTACCACCATTTATCCACCAGCCAGGCCAGAAGCGATGAGATCATCCTTCACTCTTCTTTTGTCCTCATTTCTCATCTTCAATCAGTTGTCATATTCCACTGATGCTAACTCTAAATGATCTCTTACATCTGTCCCTTCCTTGCTACTCCTATAGCCGTTTTCCCTATTTTAAACACTTATCACCTGTCACTGAACTATTGAAACAGCCTCTTAAACTAGTCTTTTTTGATCCTTCTATCTCTAATCCAATCCTGGCACCATTGCAAAGTAAGTTTCCTGATACACCCCACTGATCATGTCACCATTCTGCTCAGTAACCTTTGAGGATTCATTATTGTTTACCAAATGAAATAGGAACTCTTAAGTTGCTCTTTTAAGGTCCTCCACTTGAACCCGTTGGCTTTGCCTTCTTGCTCCCCTCCTTTGTCCTCTAGCCATAAGAGTTTTTGAATTACCATCTCCTCCTACTTCTGGTAAGGTGTAGAACTGAGGAATAACAGGAAACTTTTAGGGGATGTCAACATATGAGTTTCATATTGTAGCATGAGGCAAATGGGTTATAGATTTTATTTCCATTTCTATAGTGGTGATTCTTTTGAGGGGTGTTATTAGTGAAAAGAAGAAAAAAATTCTAGATTTTTGTCATTTTATTCTGCATTCAAATATAGTGACAGTAGCAAGCTGGAACACCTTGCCAAAACAGGTACTGAGTCAAATAGGCAATCTCGTCCTTTCAACCTTGTGAGCGATAGTATTGTTCCAAGTCAGCAATATGTTCACCTGAACATTGAAGTAGACAGTGCAAATCATAGACTTCCCATGTATTAAACTGCTTCCCTCCCAAAGCAGAAATTCTTCTACAGTGTGTCAGATGATTTTATTTTCAGCCCCAGGACAACTCAGTTATATGTCAACCCCTGATGTCCTCCTCTTATTTTCTCAGTTAGGAAAGGGAAAAAAGAAAACAAGGCATAGAAAAACCAGTACTCTAATAGATTTGTGGTGTCAAGGATGTTGGCACTGCTTGAATGATGCAGATCACAACCCATCCTTGGATGCCTACTCTGTGATTTTCTTGTTCACATCCTGCCATAAATTTCTGTTAGTGGTCCCTCCCAAAGTGCTCAACACCTTCTTGTTTCCCTGACATTGTACGGATGCCACGGGGCATACCACTTGTCTACCACTTATCTCTTTTTCTGAACGTATGACTTGACTGCCATTCCCGCCCCCCTCTTCCCCGAGCTAAACATTTTAGCTTGGGGAAGAGAAAGCTCAGTGGGTTTGTGATAAGTGTCTTTAGATATTTGAAGAACTATCCTTTAGAGGAGACATTTGATTTGTCCTGTTGGGACCCAGAAGGCAGATCCAGGAATAATATTTAAGACTTGCAAAGAAGCAAATTTATGTTTGATATTAGAGGGGAATTGCTAATAATTTGATTTGTCAAAAACTGGAATAGACTGCCTTTGGATGTTATGGGTTCCATTTCCTTGCGGGTCTTGAGACAGAGATAGACAGAGAGAGAGAGAGAGGGAGAGAGAGAGAGAGAGAGAGAGAGAGAGAGAGACTCTGGAACACCAGATGTGGGATGTTTTGAGGATTGCTCACCACTTTTTGGGTGCTATGGTAAGGATTCCTTTCAGGTCTGTGTTGGACTAGATCAGAGCTGGGAAACCTGTGGCCTGGAGGCCATATATAGCTTTCTAGGTCCTTGAGTGTGGCTTTTTGACTGAGTCCAAGTTTTATAGAACAAATCCTTTGATTAAGGGGATTTATTCTGTGAAGTTTGGATTCAAAGGACTATGCTTGAGGACCTAGAGGGCCACATGTGACCTTGAGGCCACAGGTTCCCCACCCCTGGACTAAATACACACAGGCCCCTTCTAGCATTCAAATTCTGGTGTCTTTTGAAAACACCCTTTATATTATTTCACTTGTTTAACTCCCTGTTTTAATCTTTGGATGATCTTCAACTCCAGTTCTTTTGAAACTATGATATTCCATGAGAATTAATGAAAATGATTTTCATCGGGGCTGCTAAGTGGTGCATTGGATAGAATGCCAGCCATGTAGTCAGGAGGACCTGAGTTCAAATCCGGCCTCAGACACTTGACACTCACTTGCTTTGTGACCCTGGGCAAGTCACTTAACCCCTAGTGCCTCCAAAAAAAATGAAAAGAAACTGATCATCATGAATCAGTCAGTAAACATTTATTAAGCACCTACTGTGTGCTTGCCCTGTGCTAAGCACTGGGGATAAAAAAAAATAGCCCCTTTTCTCAGGGACCTCGCCATCTGATGGGTGAGACAACATGAAAACAACTATATCCAAATGAGGTACATGCAGGATAAATGTAAGATAAGCAATAGAGGGAGGTGCTAACTTTAAGGGGAATCATGAAGGGCTTTTTGCAGAAAGTGATTTTAGTTGGTACTTGAAGGAAGCAGGAGACCTAGAGACAGAGGAGGGAAGGAATTCTAGGCATAAGGAGATAGCCAGTGAAAATGCCCAGAGTTGGGAGACAGAGTTTTGTGTGAGAAAGAACAACAAGGAAGTCCCTGGGTCACAAAGTATGTGGGGGTAAGGTGTAAGAAGACTAGAAAGGGAGGAGGGAGCCCCTTATGAATGCCAAACAGAGGATTTTAGATTTGATCCTGGAGGTGACTGAGAGCCATTGGAGTTTATTGAATAGAGGAGGGTGTATCTCCAAACCTGTGCTCTAGGTTTAATTTGACAGGTGAGGGGCTGATGGACTGCGGTGGGGAAGGAAATGGGAGGCAAGGAGACCAAACCAAAAGACCATTTTACTAGTCCAGGCATGAGGTAGTCCATGTAGTCCATGCCTACATCAGGATGGTAGCAGTGTCAGAAGAGGGGTGGGGGCCATACACTTGAGATATAATGAAGGCAAAATAGAACTTGGCAACAAATTGGATATGGAGAGGTGAAAGAGAATGAGAAGTTGAGGAGAACACCTAGGTTTTGAACCAGGGTGCCAGGGAGGATGGAAGTTTAGGAAGGAGGGAAGATGGGAGGGAAGAGAGGTGATGAGTCCAATTTTGGAAATGTTGAGTTTAAAATGTCTATGGGATTTCCAGTTTAAGATGTCCAGTAGACAGTCGGAGAGGTGAGGTTAGTTAGTCTGGAGATTAGGAGAGAAATTAGGGCTAGATAAGTAGGGCTGTCAGCATAGAGATGATAATAATTCCATGGGAGCTGATGAGATCACCAAGTGAAGGAGTTTAGAGGGAAAAAGTATAGATAAAGGTATGGTAAGGAAACAGCCTTAGTGGAGACCACATCTGTATGATCATGCAATTGCCTTCCAAAGGAAATATGAGGTCCACACTAGCTGTTCTTCTTGTGGCTTATCAGACTTGGTAGAACCTCTGATTCCATAGGGTCTGTCTTTAACTGGGAATCTCCAGACCATTTTCTTGGGGTAATAGGAAGAAAACCACAGGAAGCTGTATTCACTATGTATTCTTGTACCTCTGCTTAACAGCCACAACCTAGCACAGAAAATCAGTTGGTGTACTTGAAAATTCAGATTCCAAGCCTGTCATTGCATCAGTTCAGAAGCTTCCTAGAACAATTTGTTCCCTGTAATATGGCACTTGGCAAACTGCTTTATACCCCAGTGAACCAAAGTTCCTTTTTGAAACTAAATTTTATTTTCTTCTATTAACGATCTGTTTTCTCTCCTTCCCACCTCACCCATCCCCTTGGGGAAAACACAAAAACAAAACAAAATCTCATGATGTCGGCATCAGGGTAGAGGGTATATGACTGTGGGTGCTCAAAACATGGAGCTTAGCAGGTTCTATCTCAGGTTGGGCACAAATACTCTGTATGTACATTTGGGAAGGAGATGTCTCAAAATTTGTGCGTCTCACATTTGTCTTGAGCTACTGCAATTCTAATTGGATAATTTTGATTACACTACATTGAAAAGATTTTACACAAACAAAGCCAATGCAACAAAGATTAGGAGGGAAGCAGAACATTGGGAAAGAATTTTTACAACTGGTGTCTCCAATAAAGGCCTCATTTTAAAAAATATATAGAGAACTAAGTCAGATTTATAAGAATATAAGTCATTCCTCAATTGGTAAATGGTCAAAGGATGTGAACAGGCAACTTTCAGAGGAAGAAATTAAAACTATCTATAGTTATATGAAAAAAGGCTCTAAATCGCTATCGATTAGAGCTACTGCAATTCCGTTTTGCTCAG
This sequence comes from Petaurus breviceps papuanus, assembly GCF_028583685.1. Classification (NCBI taxonomy): domain Eukaryota; kingdom Metazoa; phylum Chordata; class Mammalia; order Diprotodontia; family Petauridae; genus Petaurus; species Petaurus breviceps. The sequence continues at coordinate 3,281,789 of NW_027187289.1, forward strand.
AGAGTACAGTGCCTTCTTTGATGAAGCACACCATGCAGGACAGACCTGTGCCAGTATCTCCCATGTCTGACAATTGATACCAAAGTTCTTCAGAGAGACTTGAGAGAGTCCTTGTATCACTTTTTCTGACCTCCATGTGGGTACTTGTCTTGTGTGAGTTCTCCATAAAATAGTCTTTTAGGCAAATGTCCAGCATTTGAACAAGGTAGCCAAACCATTGGGAGTCATTCTCTCTCTTTGTAACCCTTGTGACAAATATGCAGGGTCAAGGAAGGCAAATTCCTGTATTGAATATGTAAAAAACAAAAACAAAAACCCAACAACATGTCTCCTGTTTCTAAGTTCTTCTGGGTCAGGAGGCAGGTAACATGTTTCATCCCTGGTCCTCTGAAGTTGTAACTAAATAGTGAGTTAATCAGTTCCTACATCTTTCAAAGTTATTTATCTTTATTGTTATTGTATAAATTATTCTGGTTCTGCTCACTTCACTTTGTAACTGTTTATATAAGTCTTCCCAGGTTTCTTGGAAGTTTTTCATTATTTTGTACGACATGGTAGTTGCATGAACCTCAGTTTCTACGTCTGGAATAATACTTCACTATGTACATTGATAGATATTCAATTGTGTTTTGAGGATTATTGTGAAACTTAAATGAATAAATATATGTAAAAGGCTTTGTGTATAAAGTCCTATATAAGTCAAAGTTGCTATTATTCCAAGTTAATAGTATAAATAGCAATGATGTTTAAAGTATTTAGAAAGCAAACTATTTTCAGTCATTTGGGAAACATTCATTTACATATCCAGAATCCTATAATTACAAATTAATTTTATCCATTCACTATTGCAATTTGTACCTGAACTAACTGCTAGTCAACACTCAACCAAGTTCTATTATTTTTTAAGTATATACAATAATTAGAACAGCACTATTTGATTCTGTCAGACTTTTTAATACTTCAAACTGACCCCTGGTAAGTCTAGATTATTGATTTATTTTTTCACCTACTACATATATACATATGGCATTATATAAATGTGGGTACATATCCCTACAGGCAGTCTGTGTATGTTTGTTGGTATTTTGTACTTATATCTGTCACAACTACTCTATCAAAAAATTAAAAGATTATTTCTATTATATTGTTTATGTCACTGATTTATTCTCTCCATTAGGGATAGTTAGCACACCAAAATTATGCCTGACAGTGTGATAAATTATACTTGTGTTTAATTAAAATAAACATGTGTCTTTCCTCGCAGACTAAATGCCTTTTTTAATTGTCTTTTTTTTTTTTTAACAAATCCATTTGTAGTGCTGAGAGACCTTTTACACAATTAAATAAACTATTAGTCTGAGAACAGAAGACAGAACCTTCTGATTTGTTAATGATGAAGTATATTATACTTTGGTCATCACAGTTTACATTTGTGTGGTTAGTTCATCCACTAATAATAATACTAACTAACTTTTATATAGCATTGTAAGGTTTACAAAGTGCTTTACACATAGTACTTTAAGACAGGGTGGGCAAACTTTTTTTTTAAAGGGCCAAATAGTAAATTTTTTGGCTTTAAGAGCCAAGAAGTAGAATTGAGGATATTATGTAATTATTAATATGACAAGAGGTAAAACAAATTTCCACAAATTTTTATTGATAAATTTCAACATTTAATAATAACAATTGTACAATTTATTTGTAGTACAGGTCCACTAATGAGAAGAATGAATTCTTTTTTGGGGGGATAACATTTGGCTTAATTGAGCTTCAGTATTAGTGTTCCCTATCATCAAAATTAATTGCAAATGTTCATATGTTAATGCTGATCTGTAATGAGATTTTATGTATTTTGTCTTTGAAAATGCCTTTTCACACAGATAGGTAGTGCCAACTGCTGCTATCAGTCCATGGGCATGTGATTTTAATTGAGCATACTCATTGTTTGGAAGGCATTTGTATAATTTTGATATTTGCCTTTTATCATGTCATTACATTGCCACTTGATCAACTTCCAGTAGGAGGTTAGGTAGAAGCTTCTTAATTGCAAATTAAATGGATTTTGCAATGTGGAAGTTTCTTTAGTATTTTTATCAAGGTCTGAAAAACACTTCTGATGCTGTAGTTTGAGCTAAAAAAAATATACCCCACTGCAAATTTGTGTGGGAATGGAGATCTCACTTCTCGTTTTAACTGTTGATAACACAGGAAGTGTATAAAGCAGCTTGATATTATCAAACAATCTTAGTTGTCATTGAATTGACTTTACCACAGCAAAAGTCTCACTTATAAGATAAGCACTGTTTTGCCTTCTAATCTCAGGTTGAATTCATTAAGAAATATGATCAAGTCTGCAGCAAAAGCTAATTACTAAAGCTGTTTAATATTTAGTCATAGTGACTGAGGGCAGTTCTTCTTAAGGATTAGTAATAAAAAAAGTGTCTTGATTAGGTCACATGTAAGACACTGCATCATTGGGATTTGTAGCAGGCTGAATGGCAGTGACAGAACATCATATATGGTTTCTGATATGTCTGCTTAGCTTTCCTATGTAGCATGAAAACAACCATAGACAATATGTAAACGAATGAGTATGGCTGTGTTCCAATAAAACTTTTATTTTAAAATATAAAAACCATTCTTAGCTTGCCAGCCACACAAAAATAGGCAGCAGGCTGGATTTTTGGCTGTAGTTTGCTAACCCCTGCTGGGAGTAGGGGGTATGAAAACACCTTAAAGCACTATGTAAATGCTAGCTATTATCACTGTTATTATTATCAAGGAAATATAGGCTTTAAATTATTTTTCAGAACGTTGGTTTAGATTTAGTTCAATGAGAAGAATGGTGCCTGGGGAGATTTGGCAGTTAGAAAGTTGGAAATGCTGTCGGTTTGGTGCTAGTGATGGATTGTGTATGCCTTTTCTGAGTACCAGCCTAGCTAAATTTGGAGAGGCTCATCTCCAGGTTGTCTACAGGATAATGAGTTTCTCAACCTCAGTGACTTTCAAAAGTCATTACTGTGTCATAGAAGTATGGTGGCCTGTGGTGGGGGCGGAGGGGCAGGAACCAAGGAGGATGGTCACACCAATGAAAATCAGAGATCTTTAAAATACAGAGACCCAAAGTACCTTCATGCTTACACTCCTGTGATGTGTTTTATACATAAAAAGATCCGATGGGAGAGAGTTTTACGTTTATTTCTTTTAAATTCTGATTTTAGTTAATTTTAAGTCACTTAAATTGAAATAAAATTTATTTTAGCATATTTTAAACATAGATATTAAGTTTACTCCTTAAGTAATTAATATTTAAAATTAAACCATTTATTTTTTATTGTACCAACTACTCTTTTATGTTTTATTTATTCCTAATTGCTTAATTAAAATACTTTGAATAAGTGCTAAGATCAGTGTAAGGATATTAACTATATCATATTGAAAGTATAAAATCTGATTTTTAATTCTTAGCAGTTCTTTTGAGTATTTAATAGATGTAAACACATACATTTAGCAGATTTCCCCTCTCCTGTCCACTAGTTAAGCTAAGTAACTGAGGCAAACTTCCTAGCAAGAAATGTGCTGCAATATGTCAGAAACACCATTAGGGTACAGATGCGGCATCATCTAAAAGGGAAAAATTGAGTGCGGGTTTGAAGTTGACACGTGATGAAAGTGGCCCCGCGGTTGTCAATTAGAAAGCCAAGACCTGGAACTGATAATTTAATGGGCAGTAACCCTTTTCCCCTTTCTCCCACTACCAGCCCTCCCCTATTTACCGAAAGCCTGAAGGACCTTATTGCTCGTGATATAGATGGATAGATAGATAGATAGATAGATAGATAGATAGATAGATAGATAGATAGATAGATAGATAGATAGATAGATAGATTGATTGATAGATAGACAGACAGACAGACAGATAGATAGATAGACAGACAGACAGATAGGCAGACAGATATACAGATAGATAGACGTATAGACGGATGGATAGATGGATGGATAGATAGACAGATGGATAGATATATAGACAGACAGATGAATAGACAAATAGATGGATAGACAGGTAGATAGATAGATAGATAGATAGATAGATAGATAGATAGATAGATAGATAGATAGATAGATTAGAGAGGTACATAGCCATACATACATATTGGGGAGACAGGGAACCAAACTGTCATTCCATATTAATAAAAATTTGCCTTGCTATGGGCAGGGCTTATGCTAAAATGGATGCATCTAGTTTTAATTTATTTCATTTTTTAAATCTTTTCAACATTTATTGCATTAGGTGATTAACCATGGGGCATGAAGATAAACAAAAAATGTTTTTTTTAAATGATCCAACGGCAGTTATGTTTTGGGGATGGTGGTGTGTGTGTGTGTGTGTGTGTGTGTGTGTGTGTGTGTGTGTGTGTGTGTGTGTGTGTGTGTGTTCTCTGGGAGTTAGCCTCTGGAAGTAACTAGAAGTCTTTTTTTCCAGGGCACTTCTTCAGAGCCTTTAATAATATATCATCATAACTATTAGCACCGCAAATGATGTAGTGCCTTTTGGTATATAAAATGTTACTCATTATAACCTGAAAGGGGAAAAGAATTATATAGTTACATAGGAAAATTGGGCAACCATGTACATTTCCTTCCTATATATCTTATGGAAGGCTTTTGGAAAATAATTTTTCCTTGTTATTTTCCTCATTTTTCCTTTTCTCTTAAAATAGAAAATTAAATATCAAGTGACTGATTTTGAAGTCAAAATGTTGTTTACTTGTCTTCCTGTTCTGTGTTGTAATTTAAAAAATAAGTAAATATACATTTATATGTATGTATATACATTTACTTTAAATATATTTATATATACATATATCTTTTAAAACTATAACACTTGTATATATGGACACACTATAACCATACATGTACATACATGTGTGTATATACACATACACCTTTATTTAAATAAATGAAGTTAAAGACAAAGAAGGTTATAGCCGAGACTGGTACATCGTCCTTTAAAGAAAAGGTATGAGAATTCTGAGTGTCTGTCTTTTATATATATTTAAACTAACAGTTTCTATCAATAAATTTTTAGTGAAAGGTAGAACAGTGGAAAAAGTCACCTAGAAACCAAGAAAATTGTGCTAGTAATCTCTGGGACTATTCTCAACAGAGAACTGTTGTAAGCAACCCCTCCTTACTATTCTACTCGCTTTGACCTTTATCCAGAAAAAATGGCAACGAGTCTATTGTTTGCTGTTGCTGTTTAGTCAGTTTCAGTAGTGTCTGACTCTTTTTGACCCCATTTGGAATTTTCTTGGCATAGATACTGGAGTGGTTTACTATATCCTTCTCCAGCCCATTTTACAGATAAGGAAATTGATGTAAACAGGGCTAAGCAACTTGCCCAGGGTCACACAACTAGTAAATGTCTGAGACCGGATTTGAACTCAGCAAGAGAAGTCTTCCTGACTCCAGTCCAGCATTCCATTCACTGTACCACTTAGCTCTTTGAATCTGTTGTTAGAAGGTCAGAAACAACAGATACTTGCCTTTTTCAGATCAATTCAACAGGCATTCATTAAGTTCCAGTTGTGCAAGACAACCCATCAGGCTCAGGATGCAAACAGAGAAATTAAAAATAGTCCCTGCCTGCAAAGTGCCTCCATTCTACTGTGGAAGGGTACTGAGGGTAAGATCTTCCCCATTCGCATTCATAGTTGGTAACAGTCACTGAATGTGAATGACTTTTGGATACCACCAACTAGAGTTGGTTTGCATTTGTGATCTGAATATGAGAAGCAAGATTTTTACTGAGGGGGCATACCCACGTTCCCCATGTGCATAGCCTTGAATAGGCAGATGCTTAGTCTTTCTTGCTGCACTGGTGACTTTTTAATGGTCCCTAACCTAATTTCTGGCAGATCACCCTAGTCCTTTAAGAGACAGAATAGAGTATGGTGCCCTGCTAAAGGACATGACAAATGACCATTTTGCTGATAGCTTTGAACTCTGTACATTTTTTTTCTGATGTTTTTCCAGCTCTGGCTTACCTTTAAATCATCCTGTTAATATTCTGTTGCTGTCCATCTGACTGTAGCTATTCAGCTTCTGTTTCTAATCAATCAATCAATAGACACCATGTTTTCCTGAGTGGATGTAGATTCATGTTCTTGTCCAACATTTCAATTCAACTCGTGGATTTCGAAAAATGTTTCTTAAAGGCCTTCTTTATGTAGAACACTAGGCCCTGGAACAGTGCTTCTCTTTTATAGCTTATAGTCAATTAATTAATCATTCATTTAAGCACTTTATTTGTGGTAGGCACCGAGGATACAAAGTCAGAAATTAAATTAAATAAGACAAAAACAGAAACAAAAAAATCAAAGAGTCCCTGTCCTTAAGAAGTTTATTTTCAGTTGAGGAAGAGAATATGGACTGTATTGACATATAAAAATTTACACAGTTAATTTGGTAATTTGGGAAGGGAAGGCGTACACTAGCAATCATAGGATAAAGAAAAAGGGTGCTTGAGCTGAGTTTTGAGCATCTCTCAATTTGGTTAGTTGATCTGTACCATGGTGGGCTTATTCCAGGGACATAGTAAATGATAAGATCTTTGAGAGTCAGGCTAGAGATGTAGGTTGAAGTCAAGCCTCTGATAGGTAGTGTCTGTATGACCCTGGGCAAATCACTTAACCTCTAAATATCCCAGGAAATTTTCTAAGATGGTAAATTTCAGTGTAGGTGTATTGGGAGAAGGAGTTTCCCTCACTAATGAAATTGCTAGTTTAGTCAAATCGTCTGGTGGAAGAAAGTAGTTACCTCCATTTTATTTTCAGTGGCTGGGATTTAGGTGACAGGGTTATTAGTGACCCTGTCAGTATCTCTTCAGAAAATCCTTCATATAAACTGCATTGTTCTTTGAGAGACTGATCACTCTAAGTGGAGATCTAAGTGAAGGTTTGAGGGTTGAGAATTGCATTTTAGTCGATACATTTTATTATTTGTAAGACATTGTCTCCAAAATCTCAATACTCTTTCTGCTCTCTTTTACATATAGTTAAAGAAAAAAATCCTCTTCTAGTGCCTCTTAGGGATTCAGAAATGGCCTGGGTGATTAAAGGCTATGGAAATAAAGAGAAAGCTCTGCAAAGGTTTTTCAGACTAGGCCCCAGGGAGGAGCTATTATTCCAAGGACTAAGCCTTGCTAGATGAAGTTTGTCATAAAACATTGGCCAATCAAGACTCAGGTTAAGCCCTACCTCTTCCATGAAATCAACTTACAAATTGAATAGAGCATTGGCCCTGGAGTCAGAAGGACCTGAGTTCAAATCCATCCTCAGACACTCAGACACTAGCTGTGTGACCTTGGACAAAAACCTGGAAAGACTTATATGAACTGATGCAAAGTGAAGTGAACAGAACTAGGAGAATGTTATACATAGTAATAGCAACATTGTTTGATCAAGAACTGTGCATGATTTACCGTGTTTCCCCGATAATAAGACACTGTCTTATTAATTTTTTGGACAGAAAAACACCAGAGGGCTTATTTTCAGGGGAGGGCTTATTTTAATGAACATTGACAGCAATTTTAATAAACAGGTAAAT
>NW_027187289.1:3289496-3307686 GCF_028583685.1 Petaurus breviceps papuanus
CAGGGAGGGCTTATTTTAATGAACATTGACAGCAATTTTAATAAACAGGTAAATGTGAACAAAAAAATGTACCTTTATTCAATAATGAATTCAATAAAGAACAGGATGACGTGCTCACTGCTGCAACTCTGATTGGATGCAGCTCGGAGCGTGGTGTGCATTTCACGGGGCGGGGGGGGACGGTGCATATAGAGGGTACCGTAATGTAGCGTGTAGCGCAGGGGATCACCTTCACTACAGTAGCAATCTCAATAGGGCTTATTTTCAGGGGAGGGCTTATTTTAGAGGAACCTTACACAGTAAGGGGAGGGCTTATTTTCGGGATAGGTCTTATTATCGGGGAAACACGGTAGCTATTCTCAGCAATGCAACACTCCAAGACGACCCCAAAGGACTAATGATGAAGCATACTATCTGCCTCCAGAGAAAGAACTGATATTGACAGAATATAGACTAAAGCATACTATTTTTCACTTTCTTTCTTTTCTTAAATTTTATTTGATTTTTCTTCTACAATATAACTAATATGGAAATGTTTTACATAAAAAAAAAGAAAGTTAGCTGAATGGAATCACAGAGAGAGAGTGCTGCATTTGGACTCAAGAAGACATGAATTCAAGTTTTATTTAGATGCTTGATTCCATGTTTGATCCTGGGCAAGTCAGTGACACTCTCTCAGCATCAGTTTCTTCACTCATAAAATAGGGGTAATTTTAGTATGTGCCTCACAGGGTTGATTGGAGGATGAAATAAATAATGTATAAATAATGAAATAAATAAATGTGAAGTGTTTCGCAAACCTTAAAATACTCTATCATTGTTAGCTCCTCCTCTTCCTCCTCCTTTTCTCCTTCTTTCATCTTCCTTTTCTTTCTCCCCCCTCCTCCTCTTTCTGCTCCTTCTCCTTCTCATCTTCCTTCTTTATCTTCATTGCCATAATCTTTTCTTCCTGATGCCTTTGAGTTGGGGAGATACTATTTGCCCTTGGGGTGCCTAACTGTAATTAAAGATGCTTTATAAATATTGATTAAGTATACCCAAATTATACTATTAGTACTATAGTTTAAGTGCTTTACAGATAGATCTTCTGTGGAATAAACTGGGAACCTAGCCTTCATTTTATAACATTTGTCCACAATTGACGCACAAGTAAAGAAGCTTGGTGACGTAGTGCATAGAGCTCTGGGCCTATAGTCAGAAAGACCTGAGTTCAAATGCTACCTTAGATACTTACTAGCTGTGTAATCCTGGGCAAGTCACAACCTCTGTTTACTTCAATTTCTGCATCTGTAAAATGGGGATAAGGATAGAACCTCTCTCTCAGAGTTGTTGTGAGTGCCTGAAACGTAGTAGGCACTATATAAATGCTAGTTATTATTATTATTGTCATTTTTGATAAGTAAACCTAACTCTTTCCTGAGCTGAAGACTGCCTATATCTCTCTATATTATTTAACACTATAAACACATGGCATCTTAAGTGTGTTTGTTATGTTCTTACACACAGTCTTTATACTTAAGGGGGAAACATTAAAAAACAGACAAAGAAAACATTAAAAAACAAAAATTTACCCTGGGAAATAAACAGAAGGTACAGAGAAAGGTGGACAGGCAGAAAGCCTGCTGTTCTAGAACAGAAAATTCCTGCACACTAAATGCAGAAAGGTTTCAGTTAAGGATGGATCTCGTCTGCATTAGCAGCTGATATGTAGGCCATGCTAAAACTAGTTACTTTTATTCTTAAAATGAATGTGGGCCTGTAGATCTCATCTAAGACTTTCTCTGGTGAACTTACGTCAGAGATGCTTTCTGTATTTTCTCTATAATTCTTATCATGGGATCATAGATCTAAAGCTAGAAGGAAATTTAGAGTTTATAAAATCCAGCCCCTTAATTTTCCAAGTAAGGGAACTGAGCCCCAGAGACTTTAAGTACTTTAAGTGACTTTAAAGTCACAAGGCAAGAAGAAGACCAGAATTCGAACCCAGGTCTTGTGGTTTCAAATCAAGATTATACTTCCATGTAATCAGTACCTTTGACGTCATTTGATGACCTTTCGTTTAAACTTTCATTTAACAAGAAGTCGAACTATCTGAACTGAAGCCTGTTATGTATAGACCATTGTGTATTCCAAGATGGAGACCAGAATGGTCATTGAATAGCCCCAAAAAAAGATAGTCTGGAAAAGAATTTCTTCTAAAGAAGTGATGCATGCTTTTATTTTCAAAATTGAGTTTTTTTATCCTGTAAGAATTTTTTTTATCTTCCTCAAGGGAAATTAAAGCAAGACTTCCTAGAAATGGATTCATTATTTTGTAGTATCATGAATAATCCCTAGAATGATACCAGCTCACATACTAAGTCCTCTAGGCAGTACAGAGTGGTGAAAGGGTCCTTTTTTTTTCATAGGCCCAAGTTGACGGAAGGTAGTCATTCTGTGCCATCAAATGTCGGCATCTTGACCTTACTTTCCTTGTTCTCAGTGTGTCTGGGGCTTTGATTTTTCTCTGCTTCAGAGATATTTGTCTAACCATGCAACCTGTGTGCCCTTTCTTATTTCTGTGGTCACCACCTGTTTCCCAAGTGGCAAAACCAGAATTCATTTATCATTCACACTTTTCTGCATCAATGCAAACTTAGCGCTCGATACAATTATCTATAGCAGTCAATCAATAAACATTTGTTAAGTATGTCAGGTCTTGTGCTAATTGCCAGGGATAAAAAGAAAGGGAGAAGATGATAAATGTCAAGTGTTTCACAAGCCTTAAAATAGTCTATACTCGCTATGCTTCCTCCTCCTCCTCTCTTTTCCTTCATCATCTTCCTCCCTCCCCTCCTCCTCCTCCTTTTTCTCCTCTTACTTATCTTCCTTCTTCTTCGTCTTCATTGCCATAACTTTTCTTCCTGATGTCTTTGGATTCAGGAGATATTATTTTGGTGTCCCTAACTGTAATTAAAGGTGCTTTGTAAATGTTGATACATATACCTGAATTATACTGTTAGTACTATAACTTAGGTGCTTTACAGCTTGGATAGGTCTTTTGTGGAATAGCGTGGGAACCTACCCATCATTTTATAACTGACTTTATAATTGACTTATAAGTGAAGAAGCTTGGTGATGCAATGAATAGAACTCTGGGTCTGAGTCAGGAAGGCCTGAGTTCAAATCCTACCTCGGTCCCTACTCTCACAGTCTGAGGGAGACAATATGCAAAAAGAACAAAACAAAACAAAACCAAAAAAACCTCCAAAAAACCCCAACCAACTATATACAGGATAAATTGGAAATAATCAACAGAGGGAGATGCTAGAATTAATGGGGATCAGGAAAGACTTCTTATAGAAGGCAAGATTTTAGTTGGGACTTGAAGGAAGCCAGGGGAAGCTAGGAGAAGGGTTGGGAGAGTATTCTAGGGATGGGTGAAAATGCCCAGAGTATCTTGTTCACAGAACAACATGGAGGCCAATGTCCTTTGATGAAAGAGCATGGGAGGTGAAGGGGGAGGAAGTAAAAGGTAAAAGGTATAAGACTGGAAAGGTAACAGGGAGGGCAAGTTATGAAGCACTTTGAATGCCAAACAGAAGATTTTATATTTGACTCTGGTGGTCTTAAGAAGCCACTGAGATGATCTGTTTGTATACCTATGTGATATAAATCTAGTGCAATGTTAGTCCATCTTAATAAGACACCCTAGGAATCCCTCAATCTCAACAAGCAAACTCCTGGCAGGTCACAATGCTGAGAAAATAGATTGGGATGGAAAGAAACATGCTACAATGGGAAGAGTACCAAATGTGGAATTACATAATCTGAGTTTAAATCCCCACTTTGCCATTAACTGCCCTGTGTTACCTTCGGTAGGTCACTTGACTTCTCCTCTTCAGCTTCCTCATCTATAAAATGAGAGGATGGAACAGTCCCCTTCCAGCTTGAGAGCTATGATCCCATAAAGCAGGATATATCATGGGAGATAGTTAAAATGGTGATCAATAAACAATTGGTTTTATAGTTTTAGTCTCTGGGAACCTTTACAAGGTATGCTAAATTTTATAGGTTTGACTCTTACTTTCACAATAATTCTATATGATTTAGTCATTGTCTCACCACTAGTTTTAATATATTGTTCTCTACTTGGTAGAATTTAATTTTGCATGCATCTTACAAAGATTTATAGAAGCAAAATGGAAGGAATTATGTGAAGGGAATATATACAGATTCTCTTGGGGCTCATTAAACTAAAAAAAAGTCAATGGGAGGAAAGAAAGCAAGGATAACGTAATGATAGTTAAGATGTTAAAATTTCATTTTTCAGGATAACAGCCATCAATTTCTCTACTTGGGGAGCTTTTCAGAAGTTCAAAGGTCAAGAAGCATCTCATGTCCCATGTAAGCTGAGACACATTTCAGCAAGAAGATATTAGAAGCAAATTTGGTGCCCGTGAAAGGTGCCAGATTTTAATTACAGTTGGCATTTCTGAGCATGCTGTTGGCAGTGGTGGCCATCTTGTTGGAAAAAGCCATAGATTTTGACATTAGCAGTATGGGTGCCCAGTTGAAGAGACTGAAAATCATTTTCCCTCCTGCTTGGTAGTAAGAGAAAACTTCAGTGGTTAATTTTTAAACAAGATGTGCTGGGTATTTCAGAAGAAAATAGTCACTCATCAGAATTGTCTTGGGTGGTTTAGGTTGTTAGGGAGCCGTGGGAGTAATAATTTCTATCTCACAGCTTTTAAACAAATCCAGTTAAAATGGTAAAAATGGGATGTTTCATTACAAGAAATGGAGTTGGCATCTACCAGGTTTTTCATTAAGTTCCAGGTCACAGACAAATAAAGAAAGTATGTTAGGGGGAAAAAAATTCCTTTTTAAAAATAATTAGGGAGATGTCTGTTTTGTTCACCAGATGGAAAATCAGTAGTTGTGGGTGGTCTCTGCTGGAGAGGGCATATCACAATTGGCAGAGCTATGCCTTTAACTTTTAAAGTCCTGGGACAAAAAAATCTGAAAGTAATTGACTGTTTAGAATTCTCTGAATACATATCAGCCTTTCTAAAAGCCCTGGATTTATTTTTTTTTCTTCCAATTTTTATATAAGGATGTATAGGCTTTTAGAAACAATGAGATTAAGTATTCATTGTTGTCTGAGTCCCAAAACAGCATTACTGACAGGTCTTGTTTTGGGGGCCAGGCTTCTTATTATCAGTATGTGAGAACGATCTGATGAGATAATCTGTATGTATGCCTCTTAGGAGCTTTGTCTTACTGTATGTACTGAGAGGGGTTTGTGGATAGGTAAGGTAAGAAGGCCCAGCGTGCCAAAAGCCTGAGAAATCTTTATTAGTCTAGGTTTTATTGAAGAAGAATGTTTGCTAATGGTATGAACATCAGGGCTCTCTTTAAACATGTCTTAATGTTCTGGTTAAATTAACTCAGTGGAAAAAAACCCCCAACTCTGAATCTACTCATTACTTTTAGCTATTGAAACTGGAAAGTTAACCCACTTTGTCTTGTTGGTAAGCTCAGCAGCCTAGCTTCTTCTACTTGTAAAAAAAGGGTTGCTTTAGGATTACCACATTTTATTCAAGCTAGATTTGTGTATTCCTCTGCTTTGTACCCCCCAGATCATGAGCCAGTATGCTTTGGAATGAATCTGTTTTACATGTGTGTAGTTATAGACTTTATTAATATTTTAAGCTGTCATTTAAACCTCTTTATTCTTCCCCTTCAAGTCTGGTGATTAGAGGAAATATAGGATTATAGGTTAATAGAGTCTGCATATAGTATGCTGGAGGCATAAACTTCAAATTGAATCAAAATACTCAAATTGAAGCACAAATAGTTTTGGGACATCAAATGCATTTGGCTTTTGATAGATTCTATTTTTTTGCTTATGCATAGTAAAAAATGGCAGTTATTTATTGGTTCCACGTCCCCTCTAGCACAGATGCTGCACAGTCTGTCCCTTTTCTAGGCACTAAATAGTGGATTAAAAAAAAATACAACAAACCGTAATTTAATTCAGTTTTCCACTTGCATTCGCCGTCATTCTATTAATAGCTCTTCTTTGTTGTTTGGGCCTAAGACAGCGATGGGCTGGAACCATCTTTAGTAGTATTTTAGTCACTTGGAACCCCCGTTTTGTACTGCAAGATAGGGCTCAGCTCCAGGCACTGCTTCTGAAAGAATGTAAGTCACCTTACAGGTGATTAAATGACATCCCCCAAATGTACAGATACAGAGAGTCTTTGTAAGGAAGGCATTACCTATTGGGGAGGGAGGGAGGAAAAGGAAAGCAGTGTCGCTATGTTTTGAAAGATTGTTGAGGGCCTGATACAAATTGAATTAGTCTCTCGTCCCTAATCACAACATTTTAGTGCCAGTGGGGAACTAAGATTCAGTCCCACTGAGGGGCAATATTATGGTTAAAGGACAGAACAGGAAAAGAACTGATCTCCTTATCCTTACCATTTTCAGAGGGCTAATGTCACATCCTTTGTTTTTGGAGGGGGGAAGGTAGGACAATTGAGGTTAAGTGACTTGCCCAAGGTCACAGGGCTAGTTTTTGTGTTAAGTGTCTGAGGCTGCATTTGAACCCATCTTCTCCTGACTCCAGGGCTAGCCACCCCCATAATGCCAGGAGCCACATGTCCATGTTTTTGTTAAATTGTTTCAGTTTAAACAATTTTAACTGTTCAAACTCTATGTTTGACTCTATGTTACCCCGTTTGGGGTTTTCTTAGCAAAGAGACTGGAGTGGTTTACCATTTCCTTATGCAGTTCATTTTACAGATGAGGAAACTGAGACAAACAGGGTCTAGTGACTTGCCCAAGGTCACACAGCTAATAAGTGTCTGAGGCCAGATTTGAACTCAGGAAGATGGACCTTCCTGACTCCAGGCCCAGCATGTATCCATAGTTTTTGTATTACTGTAAATTTTGTCTGTTGGGGTAGGCCATAGTCATTGTGTCTGGTCGCTGTCACCATGGTGACATTTTGAGTAGAATGCCTACTGAATGCCAATCTTTTGGGTGCTCCTCAAATGTGACCCCTGACCACATCTGTGTGTGGACTCTTATCTAGGACTATGTATCCCTTGGGGGAACTGGACAGTGACTACTGCATCACTGGAAAAGAAATCAGGTTTCTAGTCAGAATACGGTTTGATCAAAGCATAGAGTGTGTGTAGGAAAGTAGTGAAATATAAGAGAAAAGAAGGAGCATAAATTTAGAGTCGGAAGGTATCTTAGAGGCCATTAAGACCAACAACCTTCTTAAGGAAACTGAGGCTGACAGAGGTTAAATGGCTTGTTCAGGATCAGACAGCTAAATAAGCGTCTCTGGTGACATTTAAGCGCAGATCTCACTGAGTCCAAGCTCAGTGCCCTGTTCCCTATACCAAGCTGTTTCTCAAGCAGGCTGGCCAGTCCATAGCACAATGCCCGGCATATAGGAGGGACTCAATAGATGCTTGTTGACTTGACTTAGAACTAAACTGTAGAAGGCCTTGAATTCCAATAGAAGGAGTTTGGACTTTATCTTGTAAGCAGGGATTTCAAGAGGTAAATGCTATGGTAAAAGTAGTTTTTGAAGAATAGGGTTAAATCATATGCCCTTTGATCCAGAGGCCCCACTTTTGAGCAGATAGCCCCCAAAGACCTCAAAGGCAGAAAGAAAGGTCTCATATGTAACAAATGCAGAAACAAAGGATGTGAACAGAACTAATGGGAGATAAAAGCACGGGGTTAGAAAATTCATAGGCCTGATTGTGATCCTAACAATTTGGGGCAGATTACATAAGGGCAGTAATTATTTATGGTTCAGTTACAAAGCATAAAGTATTACATGGCATATTATCATTACTTTAAAAATTTTCTTTGTCGTCAACTTCTCATTCTGTCTCTATTTTTTCTTCCTTCCTTCCTCTTGACATTCTTGACAGTTCTTCATTCTGGAAAGATTTTATTAGACTGGGAAGACTTTTGTCCAATTCTCTGGAATCCTGCTGTGAACTAATAATCTTATGGTAAACCAATGGCTTAGATTTAATTTACTTGTTTCCTTTGGTTATAACATCATCATCACTATTACCTTCATTTCCTTTCTCATGGTCATCAAGTCCAGTGTTCTTATAGACAGTGCCAGGCCTGGGCAATTTCATAGCTAGGTGGGCATCCTTCTTCCTTCCATTCCCACCCCATTCAATATTCTCCAGCCCCTATACCAAGCACCAAATAGTCTTCTACCCTTAAGGAAAACCATCCAAAAAACTCACCCACATTGAGGGGTGATGTAAGGGCTGATTTAAGAGAACTAGGGAGAGGACAGTGCCCAACACAAGAGAATTAATTGTTAATAGAGCAACTACAGTAATAGACTTGGGCTGACTCATAGGTGTGCTAATCTATTACTTTATAAGTCTGACCAAGTCTACTACCAAGTCACAAAAAATAGAACAAGGAAAGAAATTGAGCTGGATGGCTTCAAATGACCAAAGGACTTTCTCCTTTGTAGGCTCCAAACCCATAGAAGTTTTACCCAAAAGTTTTTTGGGGGCAATCTGCAGGAGGTGCCAAATTTTTGCAATAGTTAGCATGAATGGGTAAATAAAACATTAATTAAGTGCTTACTCTGTGCAAAGCACTGTGCTCAACACTGTAGATACAAATAGAAAAGTAAGACAGATGCTTCTCTCAAGGAACTCACATTCTGATGGGCGAGACAACACAAATGAAAGGTTTCAGCCGAAAAGGCCCCCTGTTCCTTAAGGTGGAGCGGCAAAGCAGATGTTCATACCTTTTCTTTAATGTCAGTATCACTGATGAAATCCTATTAGTTTTTTATGCTGAACCATTTGACAGTGCTAAGGACCTTGGTGGCAAGAATGTGTTTTTCCTGGGTCTTCCTTCAGTGGCCGTGTCTGTAGCATCATCAGGAGCAGCTGACAGGTTGCATCTCCAAAGAGGTTGTTTAATATGACATAAATGACATTTGAAGAAACATTTAACTTTTTTACATTTGTTTAACACATGCTACTCCTTATGAAGGTAGGTCAACAGCCACTGGTAGCCTTAGAGCTTTCCCTGGTTTCCTTTATTTCTTCACTTTCTCAAAGACTTTGAAGCATCAGTATAAATACTCTGGGAAGCAACTTCTTTGTTGTAGGAGACGAGTCAGGAAGACAAGATCCTAAAGGTAGGAACCTTTCTCTGGAGCTTATTTTGTAGTTAGTCAACAGGGAAGGAATCTGTGTGGAAAATTCTTGTTCCCTTTGGTTATAAACATCATCATCACTATTACCTTCATATCCTTTCTCAAGTTCATGAATCCAGTGTTCTTATAGACAACGCTTATAGATAATCTTGTGGGTCAAGAATTGATGATGGAAGTATATTCAAATATATTCAACTGATATTGTTTCCTGTCTCCCACAGTGTTGCTTATTATTGATTCAGACCATTCCCTTTACTGGGTAATTATTGTTCCTGAAGCTCTTCAGTGCCACGTAAGATTGTAGCTTGTCTTGACAGCTCCCCTCCCTTTGTATAGATCCTTTCTGGGACAGTCTGGTATCCCGGCACAAATGACTATAGGGCTTGACAATATCAGGGTCCCCAAAGTATCTAGGAACCCAAGTTCCCTCCTCATTTGATCTGTGACTTAATTTAACGAAGTTTCGGGACAACCAGAGCATGGTATTGTTGAAGAAAAATCCTATTTAAAGTTCTCCACAGGGTTTGGATGAGGCCTTTGGTGCTGACCTTCATATCACTCCCTTAATTTCTTTTTCTCTGTGCTTCCATTGGATTGCCCTGGAGCAGAGATTGTCAGATGGGAACAGCTTTGAACCAGCCGTTCTTAGGATCCAGGAACCTTTTATATATTTTTCCCCCAGACATATTTTCATTGTCTTTGGTTATTTAGGCAGAAATGCCACCGCACTAGATGGGGAGGTGGGAAGCAGAAATGGGTTTTCCAGCGATTGTATCTACGCTGCCATTGTAGGTGACCACTAGATGGCACTCACATATTAACATTTAGGCTTATCTGACCTGTATGTGCTGCCTTTGTAAAATTTTCAGAGGATTTCAGCCAAAGCTTTGATGCTTAAAAAATACATATATATGTATATATGTGTGTCATTAATGGTAACTACACAGATTTTTAAAAGAATATGTAGTGGCCTTAAGGGATACACTTTCAAAAATATCTTCAAATTCTCTCTCCCTTTGTTGTAACATTTTTTTTAAACCATTAACAAAAGCAAATGTTTACATGGCACTTTATCCATTTTGTAGAATAGGTGATAAAAACCACCCTGCTTCCTTCTTCAGCCGTTCTGAGACAGTGTTTAATAAAGGCAAAAGGTGTTGGGGAAATGAGGGTGGGGATAGGGAATAAAGATTTAAATAGATTTTTTAAGATTGCTTTTTAAGATAGATTAAAATCTTTTTTCTTCAGAAAAGGCACATCAGTTGGCTATTCATGTAATAATTTCTATAGTCATTTTATAATTAAGTTTTTTATCAAATGATTTTTTTTGTGATCACCTTTAAATCGAGATGGGAATATACAATGTTTTCTTTATTATATGCTGTTGGAAAGAGATACTACAAACAAATGAGTTGCTAAATTGGAAATTGCAATTTATATTGCTTTCTTTAACACATGGTACAAAACCAGAAGTGTTTATTAAATTTTAAATTTGCCCAGTTGTACCAAAGAATGAACTCATGGGTTAGTATATAATAATGAGTAATTTGTACACAGATTAATCTGGATGCTGTCTAATGCAATGTTGGTTTTGCTTCTTGGACATCTTGGGGAGATATTCAAAGAATACATGCAAACTCGATTCATCTATGCCCGTCTTAGCTGAGATAACAGCGCTGTAAACCCTACTGTTAAGGTTAACCTGTACGCTGCATAAGGACAACAGATGGAAATTCTGGTTTGCAGCCACTGCAGAAAAATAAAAACATGTTCCAAAGGGAAAAGGATCTTGTATTTCTGTGTTTGAACCTTTGATCTGCATTCACATCTGAAGGGAAGACTAGACCTTTTGGTGGAGACACATGGCTTTGCATCTGTGAAAACACAGCTGTATATAGCAAAAACAAAACTTGTGAAAAATACAATGGTTTTGCTGTGTCAGGTTCGCTGCTAATGTTTAAATTCTATACTAGATTGTCTTTTGATATGTCTTTTGAAAACTCTCCCGGTCTTTATACCATTGTTTAGTAAAGATGGTGTTCTAAAAATTCAGATTCTGACTTGTTTAGGAATTAAGACACACGCTTCTCTTTCTTCTTTCCTTTCTCATAAAGAACTAATGAAATAGTTTGGCATATGGAGAGTAGTTTACCTTGTTCAGCTGTAGAAATGGGAAAGGAAGGTTTTGGTGGGGGAGGTGCCCCTGAAAGTACAATTCTTCTTGGTGGGGGGAACCTAAATCCAAGGGAAAAAGTTTTGATAATGCTTCTCACTAAATCCAGAAAGCATTTTTTAAAAAACGAGTATCGTATTTCCTTTGCATTGCAAATCATATCCCAAAGGATCCCTCTAAAGCACTCAGAAAACATCTACTTTGCTGTGCCTGACTAACCCCCTATCATCTTTTAACTGTGGGTGCCAGTTCTTTTTCGGCATTTCCCCAACTAACATAAAGCCTATACTGGGCCATAAGGAGGCATTTGCTTTGCATCCCTTTATTTCCTTCCGAAATTCCAGACACAGGACCAAAGCTTGTATGCCTGCCTTATCCTGTCCCATACAATTTCCTAGTATTGAATTGGCAATATCGCTGCCTAGGCCCCTCCCCTTCCCGTTGGCTCTCCTCCCAATATACCCCCCCTCTTAACTCCCCAAGCCTAAACATCCAGTCTAGAGTTTAGGGATGTGGTAGATGGAGAAGTGGTGAGGCCGAGAGCTAGAAGTGTAATTAGAGAAAGCAAAAGGCTGCCTTCATGTCATCCCCCTGCCAGAGGTATTCTTCACTTTCTTCTGAGGGAGGCAAATGGAGGGGGAGCTGCTGTTGGGCTAACACCTCCCTCCCCACATACTGCCGACTGATTCTCTCCAGTAATACTAACAGCTTCATTAGCAGGCTGCCTGAAAGGATGAGGAGTTGTTGTTTATTTTTTTAAAAAGAGAAATAGTTTTATTATTACCAATAATAATGATGATCAGGAGTGTTAATCACCCTGATGATAAAAGCATGAGTGGGATCACAGCTCCCGTCTGTGCACCAAGCAGAAAGTTTTCCCTTTGAAGTCATATTCCCTCCTCACCCTTCCAGGAGGGAAGAGGGAAAAAAAACAACTGTAAAGATCTGAAGCCACTGAGGAATGCTGAATTGATGTCTTTCCTCTCCTTCCCTCCTCTTCCCCCTCACAATCCTCCTCCCCATCCTTTCAACTCTGTGCTCTTTGAAACAGTGGAGTTAGCATTAGGCCAGCCAGGGCTACACGATCCAGACCCTCCACTGCAACAGGCATCCATCCCCTCCTAATAGCCAGTTGGTGGGGGTGGAATAGAAGATGGACAAGGAAAAAAAGGTGAGGATGCAGGAAAACAAAGGTGGAAAGGGAAAGAATTTCTTTTATGGTGGCATATCAAAATTAATTTTGATTTAAGCAAATATATACTATATATGCAAATATATTGTGTGTCTATATATATATACTTTTGTACATACACTCTATAGTGTATCTCACACTACATACAGTTATACACATACGCTATGTGTAGTGTGTATAAACATACAAAAATGCATATATGTATATACACACAAAATTGCATATGGGGGAAGTCTATGTTATGTGCATACACTTTCAGACTCTCCATATTCTCCAAATTCTAGGCTACAACTGCATTTTTTTCCTGGGACTGTTGGTGTCACCAGAGTCTCTATTTTTCATGCCCAGAATATATTGCAGAGGACTTTTGTAAAGCCTATTAATTTTTCAGGCAAAACAGATCAAGCCTGCCTTTGATGCTGCTGTTTCCTAATTTAATATTCAAGGGTAAAGAATTCTACCCTCTCTTCACTTTTTACATAATTTAAAAAGAGTTGTGTGAGTTTTTCCCCCAATGGCAGAGAACTAAAGGCATGTATAGTTGTTTGTTTTTTTTTTAAGTAAAAGGTCTAGGTAACTTTTTATATAACATCTGCTCTAATAATCTTTACTAAAAATAACAGATATTATTCACACTTTACAACTACCAAGGTGAATAGTGCTAATTCTGCATTTTAATTAGCTATCAATAGATGGAGCTATCAACAGCTTTTCCCTTTTGCTTTTTCTCAGTAAAAGAACGGATCATTAACAAGTTAATACCACTTTTAAGGGAAAAAAAATATACAGGATCATTAATTGGCCAAAGGTATCCATAATCCTTACTCTTCCTGATTTTAACATATATCTTCGAATGTTCGTTTTGTAAAGTCTGTGTTCCCATTTTTTTTATTTGCAGTATATTTTTGGTAAATTGGAACTTTGAAAACAATTTCAAGACTGTATTCTTATCTCTACATTTCAATAACTTTGGAAAAAGTATCTTTGATTTTACTTCATATGCTAAAATCACAGCTTGATTTTTTTTTTTGCCACCACTCCCCTAGCCATTTGTTAGAAATGTTTTGTTTTTCATTGTTTGATTGTTGATATTGACCAAAGTGATATATATCAGGTATTGGAGTCCAGTGTTTCTCTCTATATCTTCCTTTGGTGATATGATATCCTAAACAATCCTTAATTCTCTTGAAAATTAATGTGGACAGTATAAACTATTAAATCTCCAAACAGCTTTGAGTTTATGGAAAATGGATATTATTTTAAGGTGTGTACATAGTAATAACCATGAAAATGTGTAGAAATTTAAAGGGCAACAGTAGCAAAGACGCTTTTAATAGTGTAAATATTAGCGGTCTTAAAATCAAGTGGAGTGCTTTGTGACTCCCAAGCGTACAGAACTTGACTTCATAGCATATATAAGACAGCATGTAACACTATCTTTTCCTTTTATGAGCACTAAAGTTCTTTCTGGGCATTACAGGTCACTTATTTCTCAAAAATCTGATCACAAAGCCATCAAATAGGCTATTTATAACATCTACTTCATTTGTTGGGAGAAAGGAGGAGGTTATATTATTTTCAGATTGTGAGCTTCTTAGGGAAACAGAAAGAAATATCTAGCCCTCCTCAAGAGCAAGGTGTGAACAGAATAAATTAAGATGCTATACTGACTCATCACCCAAGCCTTGAATTTAAAAATGATGTGATTAAAAAGGACACTAGAGAACAAATTTATGAAGTTGTTATGGCAACTAGATGACTTGGGCTGAAATGTGTATATCTAAAACAGAAGAGATTGGAGGAAGCCAGGGAAACAACACCACGTTGTACTGGGGAACGCAAATTGAACAGTGGTATCCAAATATTATTCCTCTTAGAGCCATCATTCATGGTTACTGCCTCAATTTCCATTAAAAAAATGTATGTTGGTGGATTCTCACACAAACTGTGTTGCCCCAAATCCCTCATGCCCACTATCCTCCATTGAATGCCTTGTTGGTCATCTGACCTGTTGAGATGGTGACTTTAAATTGTCATGTTCACTTTTTTGCACTAATCGTAAGTTTACTTTCCTGTGATACAAAATTTGATTTCCTTTCTTGTAGGGGAATTCTTTATATTCATTGTATTCACCATTCCCTCATTCCAGGAACACTGGATTCCAAAGGCATGAAAATAACCAAATATTCCTCAGAAATATTTGTAATCTTGGAACAACAAAAAAAGTTATTCCTTCTGGAGAGTTTGATTAGATTTTAATTCTTTTTATGAATCTGTAAATGTAGGGTAAAATTTCAAATTCATACTCTTTAAATTATGAGCTAAGATATTTATCTTTAACATTTACAGATTTGTATTGTTAAAAACTAAAAGGCAACTAGCTTAAAATATATTTAAAATCCTTGAAATTTCCAGAAAGGTTCCAGGCACACACAATGTTTGAAAGATGTTATTTTTTATATTTTTACTAAGTTCTTTGTAAAAGGCTTTGGTTTTATTTTTTTCAAGACTCAAGATGCAAACACAGTTAAAATCTAGTCCATTTCAATCATTTTGGTAGAAAATTAATCTATGAAGTATAAATAATTCACTTTTATCACAAAAGTCTAATTATAGACATATTTCTAAAAAAGGAGAAATGGAAATATTTTATTCTTTAAAATTTATTTGCATGCTGTATGTTGACTATTCAGTTATTTGTCCCTAAATTCTTAGCATGAAAAATGCCTCTTACTCTGAATAGCTTTAATTTCTTAAAATGAGGGTAAATAGCCAAATAGAAACTAAAATTACCTTCAGAAAATGTGGCACTTTTCACAATCATCTCTCAAATAATGATTCTGAAAAATGTTTTCCTTAAGCCATGAGTTTGACTTTTTACTATTTTGTGAAATAATTTGACATTTTCTTAATTGGAAGTGAGGGTGTAATGCAAGAATTTCCGTTATGTAATGGATTAATTGTTTTCCTAATACTTTAAAGACTGAGATCGAAACATTTTTCCATTCTACTGCAAAATTAACTGCAATAAATCTGTCAGACCCAATTATTCATTTAAAACATTCCAGTCTGATTAAACCTGCACATTTATGTCTTTGATTTTTTTTTTCTGCTTTTACCTTTTCCTACATGACAGTGGAGATTAATTAGCTTACTTGCTTGTTTTAAAAAATGCATCACCTTTTAGAAGACCAATAGTGGATCTTGATCTAATAAGTATGATGATAAGGAGAGTATTTTAAGATATGTTAAATTGAAGCATTTGGTGCCTATTACCCAAATTTTATGGCTTTAGTGGACTTTCTCTCAACTTTAGGCAGTAAAAAAAAATATAATAAGATGACTTACGTGAATCTTTTGATGCTACCAACATGGATTCTATTTTATTTCAGGTGGGTCTTTTAATAGTTTGTTGATGTTTTCAGGGTCTCTAAACAAAGTCTGATGTGTTAACAGTCTTATTAACAATGTTAAAATAGAATTAACAGCTTGTGGATACCTCTAGAGCACAATAGCATGTCAGCCTTCCCTGCCCCCTTATAAATTGTACCCCGCTGTTTTCTCTTTGTTTCATGCCCAATCAGCAAACTAAACTTTTGTTGAGATAGAAGGCAGTTCAAGTGTTTCTGCTCCAGCTGAAGGGAGGAGCTAATGTGGAATTTATCGGGGAACCAATCAGGACCAGAGGGAAGAATGACCCCCAAATCGGGCCGAAGGGCTTTCTTGACCTGCTTGGCTGTCTGACCTCTGCCTTGCCATTTAGTCGGTTTAAAAAGGTTTTCCCTGGTTGTAGTTTACTTTATTCTGCTTTCACTACAAACAACAAAAGTTTTTGTTGACTTAGGATGACTCTTTGTACAGATTTTAGTTATTCTTCTGTCATTAAAAATTTAAAAAGAAATCTGACTTTAAAAAAGCTTACTAGCCAAGATAGTTTTTCTAAAATAATTAATTGTAATAAAATTGATCTGAATTTTTAAAATTATCTTTAGCCAGAGTAGATTCTAATTTCTTTCTCTCCTGTGGATATATGAGAAAGAATCAGGAATAACAGTTAGCTGTTGGTTTCAGATTACATGCTTGCAGAAATGAAGCTTTGATGTATTTTCCCCTAAAGTGTTTATATCTGCTTTTTTAAGCTGTGTAGAGAGCATATCTATCAGAAAGTGATGATTAGGTGTAGAGAATATGATTCAAAGGAAGATCTACTTTTCCACTTTTATTGTTAACTGTAAAACTTAGGGGAAATGTCCACACTTTAAAATATGAAGTTAAGGTGCAGTGTAACAAGCAGGCATGCCTCCTCACCCTTTTCAAATATGGTGTGTTGTATTATAATTTTCTATACTTATAACTTATTTCCTAATACTTGTTGATTGGTTAGTAGTAGGGTAGGAATAGAGGATGGTTGAGAAATCCTTTGAGGTTTCAATACTCCTTAGATTGCACCAGAAATTTCCTTCCCATCAAATGTTCCTTTCATTCTAGCTCCTCTTCCTTTTCTTTAATTAGGACGTTTCACTCCAGAACTTAAAAAATCAGGGCTGATCTTTGAGATGTTTATTATTGGCACAATGCAAATTGAAACAGAAAACTAAAATTTTTTCTTGAAATAGTGGTTGAGTAAAGCCTCATAGATAGAGGAGTATTTGGAAAGTTAAGGAGAATTAGGTTTCTGGTAGTTATAGAATATGACTGCTGATCCGTAGGCTGCAGAAAAAAGGTGGGGAAAGTGGGCTCACATAATTTTTTCTTGGCTAATGTATTTAGCTGCTCATTTAGTTCAATCTATACTAGATGGACTTCTTATACCTTACAGACTTAAGGGGGAAATGTGTCCATTGATTCAACAGCATATGTAACAGGAGTAAACAGGTTCTTATTTGTTACTAGCCCCATGGCCAGTGTATAGGTAATAGCATTTTTTCTTTTGGGGTCTTTGAAAGTTTGCTTTACTATTAGGGTCCTTTTATGTGGCCAGGGAAAGACTCTGTGGCTATTATACCCAGCATGCTATTTCCACCTGCAGTATTCATTGCTGGCCTCAGACTTCCTAGTGGGTCTTCTCTTCCCACCCTTTTGCCACAGAGTCATTTCATGAGAAATGGTCTCTTCCTTTTCCGCCCACTCCCTGCTTCTTTCCAGGGTGGTCAATGGAGGATGTAGAGCTCTAGGTAGACCTAAAGTTTTATATATCATAGTGGCAGGGTGGAAACCAAAAGAATTAAGAGAAGCAAAACAAACCTTACTTACCTGAAAGATACTCATAGTATGTGGCATTTGGATTTCCTGAGTTTGACTATTATGGGGACCTAGAGGAATCTAAAAGCACTAGAAAAAACAAAACTGATACTCTCAGCCCTATGCAGGCAGACAAAACCCGAGGGCATGAGTTTCTACTCCATCTTCACTTTAGCTGGCATCTGATAGAGCCAAATATTACAACTGATTTTTAAATGTCATTTGTGTGGCTATCAGTGAGAAGAGATAGAGAATAAAGAGCCACCCTACCTTCTGTGATCTGTTTATTGTATTAAGTTGTTGCAGGATAAAACTCCATGACAGAGTGACATTTAAATATTAAAGGTATACTTTTTCTCTTTAAAGTACTTTC